>NW_005871820.1:66486-141450 GCF_000147115.1 Myotis lucifugus | reverse complement strand
TCCCCTACTATGACTGTATTGTTGTCGATCCTCTCCCCTGATATCTTCCAGAAGTTTTCTTATGTATGTGGGTGCTCCTGCATTGGGTGCATATATGTTTACCAGGGTTATATCTTCTTGTTGTATTGATCCCTTTAGTATTATGAAGTGGCCTTCCTTATCTCTGGTTATGGCCTTCACTTTGAGATGTATTTTGTCAGATATAAGTATTGCTACCCCAGCTTTCTTTTCCTTTCCATTTGCGTGAAAGATATTTTTCCATCCCTTCACTTTCAGTCTGTGTGAGTCCCTTCTAATGAGGTGGGTCTCTTGTAGACAGCAGATGTATGGGTCATGTTTTTTTATCCATTCAGCCACTCGATGTCTTTTGGTTGGAGCATTTAGTCCATTTACATTTAAAGTTATTATTGAAAGGTACTTGTTTGTAGCCATTTCTTTTTTTGTGTGTGTGTGGCTGTTTTCTTTCTGAGCTTGATATTTCTTCTTTTTACACCAGTCCCTTTAGCATTTCTTGCATGGCTGGCTTGGTGGTGATAAACTCCCTTAGCCCTTTTTTGTCTGTGAAGCTTCTTATTTCCCCTTCAATTTTGAATGATAGCCTTGCTGGATAGAGTATTCTTGGATTCAGTCCTTTGCTTTGCATCACTTTGTAGATTTCCGTCCATTCTTTTCTGGCCTGATGTGTTTCTGTTGAGAAATCATTTGATAATCTAATGGGAGATCCCTTGTATGTTACTTTCCGTCTCTCTCTTGCAGCCTGTAAGATTCTCTCCTTATCCTGAACATTTGCCATGGTAATTATGATGTGTCTTGGTGTGGGTCTTTTCGGGTTCACCTTGTTTGGGACTCTCTGGGCTTGTGTGACTTTTTTCTTCCCCACTTCAGGGAAGTTTTCTGATATTATTTCTTCGAATAGGTTTTCTAATCCATGTTCATCTTTCTGTTGTTCTGGCACCCCTATTATTCGTATGTTGTTTCGTTTCATGTTGTCCCAAAGCTCCCTTAGGCTCTCCTCCTGTCTTTTAATTTTTTTCTCCAATTGCAGTACAGTTTGAGTGTGTTTTGCTTCCTTGTCTTCTAATTCACTAATCCGGTCCTCTGCTTCTCCCAGTCTACTGTTGATACTTTCAATGGTGTTTTTTATTGCAGCTATGTCGCTCTTCATTTCTTCTTGGGACTTACTTAAGTTGTTGATTTTTTCATCTGTTTCTTCTAGCTTCTTGCATAAGTAGTTGAGTTTTTCATCTGTTTCTTCTTGCTTCTTGAACATCTGGTGCATGTACTCTAGGAACCTTATTCTGAATTCTTTTTCCGTCATGTTGCATATCTCTGTCTCACTTAGCTGCTTTTCTGGCGAGTCCTCCTTTTCTTTCCTTTGGGGGTTTCTTTGTCTACCCATGTTTGATCTCACTGACATGACTAGTTGTTGAGTCGTTCAGTGGCTGGACCCTGGGTGGGAGTGGCTGCTCCCTGGGTGGCAGTGGCTCCTCGGGCTGTGGTTGCTCCTTGGGCGGTTGTGGTAGCAGCGGCTCCTCTGTTGATAGCAGGGCCTCTGGTGGGTGCTGTTCACAGCTGTGGTGGCTCTTCTGGCTGGTGGAGGGAGGCTTCACACACAGCAACTGTTCCCCAGGCAGAGCGTGTGGTGATCAGGAGGCCGCTGTTGCTTGAATCTGCCTCGAATCCTCTGGGCTTGCTTGGGGCGGGTCTCTGAGGCCCCAGATCCCACAGGGAGAGGCGGCCACGGCCTTGCAGTGGTCGGAGAGCGAGGGAAGCTCTGACGCTCGGCTGCTCGCTGGCACTGAGGGACAAGAAGTCCTGGTGTCCCGGGGAGGCGAGGGCTCTTATTTAAAAACAAAATTTCAGGCAACTTTTTGGCTACTTCTCGAATCTCTGTCTGGTCCAGCCTTCTCGCCTCCATTCTAGCCTCTACCATGTCCACAAGGGTGACCCAGAAGACCTACAAGGTGTCCACCTCTGGCCTCGGGCCTTCAGCAGCCACTCAATTCAAGTGGGCCTGGCACCCACATAAGCTCCTTGACCTTTTCCAAGGTGGGCGGCAGCTACCGGATTGGCCTGGGTTCCAGCATGAATCTCGCTGGGGATTATGGCGGAGCTGGGAGTATGGAGAGCATCATAGCTCTCCAAGTGAACCAGTCTGCTGAGCCCTCTGAAGCTGGAGGTGGACTCCAACATCCAGGCCCGTGTGCACCCAGGAGAAGGAGCAGATCAAGAGCCTCAACAGGTTTGCTTCCTTCAGTGATAAGGTGCGGAGCCTGGAGCAGCAGAATAAGATTCTGAGACCAAGTGGAACCTCCTGCAGCGGCAGAAGACGACTCGCAGTAACATGAACAACATGTTTGAGAACTGTATCAACAACCTTCAGTGGCGTTGGCCCAGGAGAAACTGAGTCTAGAGGTGGAGTTTGGTGACATGCAGGGGCTGGTGGAGGACTTGAAGAATAAGTAGGAGGATGAGATTAGCAAGCACACAGAGATGGAGAATGTATTTGTCTTCATCGAGAAGAATGTGGATATAGCTTACACAAACAAGGTAGAGCTGGAGTCCTGCCTGGAAGGACTGACCGATGAGATCAACTTCAGGCAGCTGTATGAAGAGGAGACTGGTTAGTTGGAGGCCCCGATCTCCGACATGTCTGTGGTACTGTCCATGGACAACAACCACTCCCTGGACCTATATGGATCATTGCAGAGGTCAAAGCTCAGTAGGAGGAGATGGCTAATTGCAGCCATGCCGAGGCTGAGACCATGTACCGGATCAAGTGTGAGGAGCTGGGAAGCACAGGCATGACAAAGGTGGCTGAGCTGGAAGCCACTCTGAGAACTGGCAGCTGTGTGAGTACCAGGAGGAGCACATGGACGTCAGGCTGGCCCTGGGCATGGAGACTGCCACCTATACCAAGCTGCTGGATGGTGAGAAGAACCAACTGGAGAGTCGGATTCAGAACATGAGTGTCCATACCAACACCACCACTCGCTATCAGATGAGCTGAGCCTGGCTTATCGGAACCTCAGCTATGGCCTGGGCTTTCAGCCCAACTTGGGCTCTGGCAGGGGTCCTGGCTCCTTCAGCCGCACCAGCACCAGCTCCTTCAGAATGGTGGTTGTGAAGAAGATTGAGACCCTGATGGGAAGCTGGTGTCTTAAGTCATTGGATGTCCTGTCCAAGTGACTGACTACTGTGGCCCTCCTGTCCTCCAAGCCTGTGGAAAAAGCTGTGCAAGGGACAGCGCCTTGGGGGAGGGTAGTCTACTGCCTGGGGGACCGCCTCTTACCCATGCCCCTAACTAAAAGCCAAATCAAGTGTTTTTTTCCAAAATAAAGTCTCTGCTGGGTCTGCCAACCCTAAAAAAAAAGTGATAATAATAAAAAAAAAAATTCATGAAACCTCCACATTGTACTTTTAATATCTCCTGGTTTAAACATATATACATACCAACCAAAAGCCACTGTGGATTTTATTTTCTTTTGCATTGTATTAATCAGAGCAGAAGTTACATATATTTAAAAAAAATAGTACTTGTAAGTATAGCACATTTTCTCAGTCCATAGGCTATATATTGGTGGCTATATATGGATTCATGAATTTACTTCTTGTAACTCTTTGGTCCCCTTAGGCGTGCAGATCACAGATTTTGTAGAGGAGCATCAGAATATCTATGATGACAGGTAGTAAGGGGATTAAGGATGATGAAAGGGTAAAATTTCCAAGGCCTCATAGATGCAGAGACCCCAAGGGGGAGAGAGGAGATGACTGGAAGGTAGGTAACTGGAAGTCAGTGGTGGAATCTGTAAAGGCTACAGAGGAAGTAGTATTTCTTTTAGGCAACAAAGATGACTGCAGAGTAGAAGTTAAGTGCTGAGGGTGGACTAGAGTGAAGGGGTAGGTAAGGAATATGGTTTGCGATATTTTAGTCAGATGATATTCAACGTACATGCTTCAAGTTTCTGAGCCATGCCCTGTATATGGTTTGCGATAAGGATGGAGGCTCAAAAGACATCATCAGAAAGTGATGGTTTAAGGAGCAGTTGAGGATTCCTTTAGTTTTAGAAATAATGCCAACCCAACTCTACTCCCAAATGAGTGTAGCTAACTTTGTTGAGCGTGTGTCCCAGAGAGGGGTAAGGAAGAGGGACTAGGGAAATTCCAGATTTTATTTTAGCCTTGACTAAAATGCTTGTTAGGGGTGGGGGTGGCCAGGGAGAGCTCAATGGGGGGAAAAGGAGACATATGTAATACTATATGTAATACTTTAAACAATAAAGAATTTTAAATAAATAATAAATAAAATGCTGGTTAAGTTTGAATTAGTAAACTGAATTCTATATCAATATTTCTGTGTCTTTGTGTGCTTTGCTTTTCACTTCTTACTAAAATTTCTTAGTAAAAAATTTCAGTTTTATCTCAGCTGAAAGCATGATGAAAAGAAATATTCTACTTTTCATGCAGATGAGAGAATTAGGTTTTCAGTGCACACGTAGGGCCTAGGGTGGCACGTTGTATGGGCCTGTGGCCATCTGATGGAGCAGGAGCTAGGACACAGAAGGGAAGGTGTTGGGACTGTGGTAGCAACCTTGGCTAAGGCGTCTTTCCTTCTGGCCAACCCTTCACAGCACTCACAAGCTCATCATAGACAATCTCTATTTTTTGTCAGCTGTGTCCAGTGGGTTTTAGAGAAAGGAATGAAGGAGAGATGGATGGAACAATGGACAGAATCCGAAGGGAAAGCAGGGGTAATGGCCATTGGTTTAGATGCCCTCCTGCTTTTGCTAGGCGGATGGCCTACTTTTTCAAAGAGAAATGAAAGCTGCCTTGCAAGAAGTGATTTGGAGAGGTATAAACAAAGGGGTCTTAGGTATTTTTACTTTTATGGCGTTTAAACTCTGAATTTGTATGAATGTATCTTTTGAGTTTTTAACCACCCATGTGACCTGTGTGATTTTCAGGTGCTACTGGTGAGCAGTAGTCGCCATCCAGACCGGTGGATTGTCCCTGGAGGAGGCATGGAGCCTGAGGAGGAGCCGAGCGTGGCAGCAGTCCGGGAAGTCTGCGAGGAGGTATGCACTGAGAAAAAAGAGCACGGTGTACCCTGTAATCGCGAACCTGTGTGTCTGATAAACATACTGATGATCATAGAAAGAAGGCATTTGACAGTTACCATGTGCCTCCTTGATTAAAGAGGAGATCAGGTTGTGACATGGTAGTGTTTATCAGGCACCCCTCTACGCAGGAAGGGTTCTCACAGAGTCACTGTATCTAATTATACTAGACAGCCCTGTGATTTCCCGGGGGTCTCTTCCAGTGTGGCATCTCTTACCTGTGGCAGAAGATCAGGAATCAAATAGTTCATCAGCCCTAAGAACTGAGAAGAACAGGCAGCCTTGGTATACACGGCTCATTCTCATTAACCTTTGGATGAGGAGGTGGCAGCCCTTGTTCTCCTGTGCTCCCTGGGTCCTGGCTGTTGAGCAGTGGCTAAAGCAACACTTCTGTTAGCCAGAAGCTGTTAATGGTACAGCTTGAGAGATAACAGTATCTTTTTTATTTTATTTTAGTCAGATGGTATTCAACGTACATGCTTCAAGTTTCTGAGCCATGCCCTGTATATTTAACTAGATACTCTAGAATAAGTAGTCAGAAGAAGTAAAGCCTTAGACCCTTACTCCCCTACTTCAAGAGCTTACAGTTAGGTTGTAGAAACTGAGAGATTGCAATTCAAAACCAGGAGGAAGGAACTAATGTTACTCCACAGTTTCTTGTGGCAACACCATCCTCTGCTCTGCTTCTGTTATCTCAGTTAGATTCCTAATTGGTGGTATAAGTTTCATCACCCCCATTTACTTCCCCTCACCACACAGTGTTTTAGATCCATTTCCTTGTTCCACAGGGGGATGTAATACCGATTCTAAGAACATATAAAATAGCACTTAGAACAGGTCTAAATTCTACACTTCTTTTGCCTTACTCTGAAAGTTACTTCCCTCATCAAGTCTTTGTGATCTCTCCAGATTTGTTCTTCTTGCGTGTCCATTGCAGTCTGTACTTCCAGCATGATGGTGTCTGTCATCCTTTATTGGTACTGCTTGCTGTCTTCTGTGCTAGACTTGATGCTCTGTGTGGTCAGGTACCATTCTCTCTTGCTCACTGTTGAATCCCCAGGACTTAACACAAAGCAAATGCTTAAGAAAATATAATTTTTTGCCCTGACTGGTGACTCAGTGGTTAGAGCATTGACCTACTCACCAGAAAGTTTCGGGTTTGATTCTTGGTCAAGGGTACATATCTGAGTTGCAGGTCTGATCTCTACCTCAGGTCGGGGTGTGTGTGGGAGGCAAGCAATTGATATGTCCCTTTCACATTGATGTTTCTCTCTCTCTTTCTCTCCTCTCTCTCTCCACTCCTCCCCCCTTCCACTCTCTCTAAAAATGAATGGAAAAAATATCCTCACTCCTTGGGTGAGGATTAAAAAAAGAAAAGAAAATACAATTTTTGTATTTTACAGTTTTGCTATTATTGAAGTGACAATTGGAGCAGCCACATAAATGCACTTTCAGGTTGTTAGGAGTAAGTGGATCTACCAGTCTTTCAGTTAAATGAGGAAGAAAATAACAGTGTCGCAGCACCTGCCCAGCCAGGCTGTGCAGAAATGAAAGCATGGGCCACCGTGTACAGGCGGGGCTCGCTCACGGTGGGCGGATGACAGTGGGGATGTCTGTAGCTCAAGCAGCCTGATAACTGCACCCGTGACCCAATCCCTCCCTTCCACTGTGAAGGAGCTGACTTCTTAACCGCGTCTCAGTCTCCTGGCTCCTGCTTGCCACTTTTCGTTTTGCATTTTTCCTCCCTGTGCACCACTCGTCTGTCAGTTGATTCTGTGTATCTCACTTTCAGTCTTCCTGAGAGAGGATCTGATTGGTGTTGCCTAGTTACGACTGTTGGGCAAAGCTGCCAGGCCACCTCATCAGCTTCTGCCCATTTTGAAGATGTCTGCCGTACCTTTGCCCAGTTGCTTATTTCTTACTAGAGACCTGGTGCACGAATTTGTGCACAGATGGGGTCTGGGCCAGCCCGGGGGAGGGGCCTCGGACATTGCTGGCCAGCCCCGCCCCCTGGTCAAACTACCGGTCGAAGGGACAGTTTGCATATTAGCCTTTTATTGTATAGGATTCCTCTAGCTGTGCTGAGAGTGGCAAGTTCATGTGCTATGTAAGCATAGCAATCTGTGCTTAGGTACTATCTACAGCAGCTTTCCCAGGGGTCCTGTATATGTAGTGAAAAGATATTTGCTATCACAGGAAATGTTTGTGACCCATTCCTAAGTGACCAAAGCAGGCTACAAAACAGCATTTATGACATGAAACCATATAATGGATAAGAAATGTGTATGTAACCTTTAGTGTAGAAAGAATAGAAACCCTTCTTATACACTTACTATATGCTAAGCTCTGTTCTCAGCATTTTGCAAATATTGCCTCACTTAATGCTTACCAGACCCTATGAGATAGGAACTGTTTTTACTTACATTTTACAGATGAGAAAAAACTGAGGTTCCGTGCAATTAAATAGTTGTCCACACAAATTGTGCCCAGCTGTGTGTGCTCGAGTGCTTCACGTAAGATCTGCATCTGGAGTATCTGGTCTCGTACCCACACTCCTCCGCTGTGCTCCTCGACAGAATGTTCACCCACATGTTCACAGTGGTTACCTTTCAGTTAGTTCATAGATTATCAACTTCTTCTGCATTGAACATATATTTACTTTGTTACCAGAAAAATTATCTGTGTGAACAGTTTATCTTCGCATTGTCAGGCCTCAGTACCATTAAACTCAAGCTTTTCTAAGCTTTGTTCACCCAGCTGAAGTTTCAGCATAGTGGCTGAACT
Source organism: Myotis lucifugus (assembly GCF_000147115.1). Classification (NCBI taxonomy): domain Eukaryota; kingdom Metazoa; phylum Chordata; class Mammalia; order Chiroptera; family Vespertilionidae; genus Myotis; species Myotis lucifugus. The sequence continues at coordinate 133,549 of NW_005871820.1, read as the reverse complement.
TCCGAAACAGGTAAATCTGTAGAACTTGAAACATTAGCAATCACATCAAAGACCTAAAATATTCCCTTTTATAAACTGGCCTCCACGTATTCAGTTGCTTATAGTCAAAATCCTACTATAGTGACCCTCAAAGGGTTAGAGGGGGAGGCTTTCTCCCAGGGCCAGGCCGGGGCCTTGGCAGCGTGCATCTGTAGCCCAGGGCAGCAAAGGCTTGCAGGAGCCAGCCATGTGGCACTCTCTCTGTCATAAAAAAGAAAAGCACCTCTTTGTGTGGTTTTCAGAGCTATTCTTTCTTGCTGATTCAGTGGGAAAGGTAAAACTGTTGGCTGACAGGGTAAAAAGAGAGAAGCTGGGTCTGCTGTCTTCTGTTCATGTTACATTTCCATTGCTTTTACCCAGTCTCACCTCAGCCAAACCAAGAGCATTATTACAAAAATATAGAACATCTGAAAACTGAAACAGAAGGAGAAAATTATGTGCGTACCTCCAACTGCATTCTCTTCAAGGATGACATTTCCTTTTATCTGCTGCTTCATGTCTGGGCAAGGCCATATCCACAGGATCATTTCTAGAATATAAACTATGAGGTATTTGTAGGTAGCCTGATAATTAACCTGTGACATAGGCCTCGCTTAAACAAATAAAAGGTAGCTTGTTCTCTGACTTCCTCACTTGTGTCCTAATACCACACTTCTCTGCCGCTGCTCTGGCTCTTACCACTTGTTCCTCTGCCATATAAACTCACCATCTTAGAAATTTCTTCAGTTTAGTGATGTGTCCTTACGTTTCCCTGTACTTTGGTGCCCTCCCTCAAGTTGTACATAAAGTAAAAATATTACAGCATTTTTTATTTAATTCACCTTCATTTAAGAAAGTTTTTTGAATGTCTTGATGCCTCAGGAGTTCAGAGATGCTTCATAATTTTCTCTAACTTTACTAATCCTATGTCAGCCTATCAAGAATTTATTGTAACTCTTTATTTTTTGTTTGTTAATCCTCACTAAGGATATTTTTTCCATTGATTTTTAGAGAGAGTGGAAGGGAGAGGGAGGGGGGAGGGAGGGAGGGAGAAAGAGAAAGAGAGAGAGAGAAACATTGATGTGAAAGACACAGTGATTGGTTACCTCCTGCATGCACCCTGACTGGGGCCCGGGGATCGAGCCTGCAACTGAGGTACATGCCCTGGACCAGAATCAAACTTGTGATCCTTCAGTCCAAGGGCTGATGCTCTAACCACTGAGAAACCAGCCAGGGCTTGTAACCCTTCTTGATCTCCTTTGTATTTTCATCTAAGAACATGGAAAACTCCATAGTGAACTTTATTTTTAAAATCTGTGCTTCTTATCCCAGTTCCTGTACTGTGTGTTCTCTCTTCCTGAAAATAAATGGTTATACTCTTTTATATGTATCATAGCAACCAGAAATCTCCAAAGGGTATCTCAAAATGTCTCTAATTAGGGAAGCAGTTTTTCCTGTCTCTTGTTATACAGAAGTAGAATATTTAAAAAGCCTGTGACTACTTGGGAATAGTTTAAGATACAATTTTGTTAACCTTTTTTAGCTCATAAGTGTTTGACTCTATTTGAAATGGAGAAAAAAGTGAAGGCTCTGTATGACTGTGTTATATTTTCAACTTTACAGTCTGAACAGTTGTGAATGAAAGGTGGGGCTAAGGTTTCACAGAATTTATTAGGAAAATAACATGATTTTTTTTTAAATCCAGAACTTTAATCACAAAATATATGTCATAATATATTAAGAGTATTTTCAACCATTTCAACATGATAAAATAGGGGGAAGTAGTGTTGTAGACCAGGGGCCTCCAGCTCATAAGCTTGTAGGGAAAGGCGGGCCGTTGACAGTGGTGTATCTCTGACAAAGTGAGGAGAGCCTGCCCTGGTCAGATGGAGGTGGAACCTGCTCAGGCTCAGCCAGTCGTTGTCATGTGGCAGTTAAGGCCCAGTTCGGCTTAGATGTTTCAAGAGAAACTTGAAAGCTGGGTTCTCATGCAGGATCTCCTGATCTTTCAATGTAGGTGACTAATTTTACAAAGATTGTTAATTAACATAACAAAGTTTGCATATAGATAAAAAGAAACAGCAACAGTAGTACTAAAAGACCCATAATGAAAACAACCAAAAGATGTGTTTTGTTTTGTTTTTCAATATATTTTATTGATTTTTTACAGAGAGGAAGGGAGAGGGATAGAGAGTTAGAAACATCGATCAGCTGCCTCCTGCACACCCCCTACTGGGGATGTGCCCGCAACCAAGGTACATGCCCTTGACCAGAATCGAATCTGGGACCCTTCAGTCTGCAGGCCGACACTCTATCCCAGTGATTCCCAAAGTGGGCGCTACCGCCCCCTGGTGGGCACTGCAGCGATCCAGGGGGGCGGTTTTGGCCACAGGTGCATTTGTTTTAACTTTTTTTGTATTACCTTTCTATTCTGAGTTCAATAAATAGTTTCATAATTTCAAACTTCAATGTTTCTAATTTACACCTTTCTTTACTATATTTTACGAAAAAGGTAGAAACATTAATACATATATCTTTCTGTTTAATTGCTATTAAAATTTTTAAAAAATTAATTTCCAGGGGGCGCTGAGTAATATTTTTTCTGGAAAGGGGGCGGTAGGCCAAATAAGTTTGGGAACCACTGCTCTATCCACTGAGCCAAACCGGTTAGGGCAAAGATGGGTTCTTAATTTGGTGGATGAGCTGTGCTCCAGATTTTTACTTTATTTTTATCTGTAAACTAAGCTCCAGCTTCTTAGAAGAACAGAGTTTGCTTTTATTTATTTATTTTTTTAAAAATATATTTTACTGATTTTTTACAGAGAGAAAGGGAGAGGAATAGAGAGTTAGAAACATTGATGAGAGAGAAACATCGATCAGCTGCCTCCTGCACACCCTCTACTGGGGATGTGCCCGCAACCAAGGTACATGCCCTTGACCAGAATCGAACCTGGGACCCTTGAGTCCGCAGGCCGACGCTCTATCCACTGAGCCAAACCGGTTAGGGCCAGAGTTTGCTTTTAGTCTCCTAAATAAGTTCAAGCAAATAAACATTTTTAACCTTGGGAATATTTTACTGTTTAATGGATTGTTAATATGAGAAAATATATCCAGATGTAAATTACTACAAATCAAAAAAGAGATCACAAATCAACCCCATTGGTTTGTTGAAAAGCAGGCTTTATTTAGAAAACATTCTCTGAATTTCCATTATTTAATTTGTAACGAATTTTAAATCACATAAATATGAATATTAATAATGTATATGTATGGCTATTTGTACCTATAGATTTATATTAAAAAATAAGTACAAAAATAGGAAAAAATTTCCTATATGTTTGAAATTGTTGAAAATAAAAAGTTTGGCAGAAAGTAGCCATAAATATGTATCATGTGTCAAACATATTCAAGATCTTGAGGAGGAAACTATGAAGTACAACAATATGGTGAACACTACTTTCCCTAAGATAAATTGTGTTTTTGTAAGTACTACCATGTCTTTATTTTTACTTGGTAAGAAGATGTATTTTTAACTCCTTTAGTGACCACATTAAAAGACAATTATATCTTTTAATATATTATATATAATGACTAGAGGCCTGGTGCGTGAAATTTGTGCACGGGTAGGGTCCCTAGACCTGGCTGGCGATCAGGGCTAATCTGTGGGGGAATCGATGGGGCGATTGGGAGGCCCCCCGCTGACACCTGCCTTGGCCAGCCTGGGGCCTGCGGGCTGGGGGCAACTCCTGCGTTGAGCGTCTGACCCCTGGTAGTCAGTGTGCATCATAGCAACCAGTTGTTGTGCCAGTCATTCCGCTCTTCGGTCAATTTTTATATTAGGCTTTTATTATATAGGATCTTATTCTGATGATTTATTATTTTAATAATTTAATGGGAGATATGATTTAAAACTTCAGTAAAGCCTTTGTTCACCTAACATAAACATATATATATTTGTGTGTAGAAGCATCTTTATTCTGCCCTCCTAGGAAAAGCATATGCACAAAAATATAACAAAAGAAATTAAGAGCTTTTCCTTAAGAAAAATAATTTTGACACTATAAAATGAACAGTGAAATCATACCAGGTCTGAGTGTGGACGCTGGTGTGAGGCTGTTTTATGTTAGAGGACAGGATGAATCCCCCAGATCTCTGGCAAAGGCCCTTAAATAAGTCATATTGAATCTCTTGTTTCTGGCAGCTGAGAATTAGAAAGGGCCTTTCCGCTCAGTTACAATTCAGGATGAAAGGAGACCTTGGCAAAGACACTACCCTCTGTGAAGGGACTGGCGAGGTGCTGTGAGGTCCTGTGCTCAGCTTTTGCTCTGTGCTCTCATGGCCGAGAGTGTAATTCAACTCTGGCCCCAGAGCAAGGAGGCCTCTTCTTTCAGGAGAGGCGCCTCTGCTACTCCTGGGTCACTTCCATGGTTACTTCTAGAGTCGACCATAAAGTGAGAATTTTTAAGTGGGTACTCTTGGCTTTATGGAAAGTTGTATTCAAAAGGTTATTACATATTTGTGTTCATTACCATTTTAGTTTAAATATATAGGTGCTTTTGACTAGGAATTTCCATTAGAGTTGTTTGTAAAATTTTTCACCTTAAAAATAGAAACAATATAATCTGAACAGGGCTCTTCTTCTGAGGGCTTTTACGTTCTTTTTCTAGCACTTAGTGCTGTTGCTAGTGTAGCCAGTTTGATTACTTGATTAGCTGGTTATTACTATAGCTTGCCATTTTTATGTTTACAAAAGCAACATGTTCCTGGCAGAATGAAACACAAAGATGATTGTTTATTACCATAATTCCATGGCTGATTTTGCTCATTTTTAATGATCATGAAAAAGTTCAAATACATTTTTAAAAATATATATTTTGATTTCAGAGAGGAAGGGAGAAAGAGATAGAAATATCAATGATGAGAGGGACTCATTGATCGGCTGCCTCCTGCACACCCCACACTGGGGATCGAGTCCACAGTGTGGGCATGTACCCTGACCAGGAATTGAACCATGACCTCCTAGTTCATAGGTCGATGCTCAACCACTGAGCCACAACATGCTCAACCACTGAGAATGTTATTTAGAAACCAAGGTTAGGGTAGTAGGTATATTCACTGTTACTGGGATGTGATTACTCCTAGATCCTTTGAGTGGACAGCAATAGAAAGCATTTTAAAAGAAAAATCATAATTTCATGTTACTATTTCTATTTCAAATTTGACATTTTAGGTTTTAGCTTAAGCCGTAGCCGGTTTGGCTCAGTGTATATAGAACGTCGGCCTGCGGACTGAAGGGTCCAGGGTTTGGTTCCGGTCAAGGACACATGCCCGGGTTGCTGGCTCGATCCCCAGTGGGGGGCATGCAGGAGGCAGCTAATCAATGATTCTCTCATCATTGGTGTTTCTATCTCTCTCTCCCTCTCCCTTCCTCTCTGAAATCAATAAAAATATATATATATTTAAAAGTTACCTTTTAAAAAAAGGTTTTATCTTAACTTTTCTATGTTTATATCTTTTTTCAGTAACATTGATTTCAGTAACATTACTTGCTTTTGTTATAAATAATATGAATATATTTGCATTATGGATATTATCAGGAGAAGCATTATAGAGCCTGTGAGTGTATTCCAAGCTATTTAATGTGAACCTGTTGATTTTAGGGAGGAGTACTGGTAGGGGTAGAATAGAATGATTAGCCCTTGGTGCTAATTTGGATTATTTAGGAATTGGATCTAGGTTGGTGTGAATTGGTGGTAAATGGAAAGTCAATATTAAAAAGCAAGTAATTGGCATCAACAAGAGAGTAGCACGCCGCGCGCGCCCGTGTGTGTGTGTGTGTGTGTATCTGGATTACAGTTTGATTCAGGCATAAAAATAGTAAAACAGATTAGGAAATACAACCTAAGAACTGGGTAGAGGGGTTTTGTATTGCTTCTGTGTAGACCTTTGACCTGTAGGTACCCTTTATTGCATGGGTTGATGAGGATGTGAGCATTACATGGCAAAAACCCTGTTATGCACAGCTAGCCATTCTCTACCTCTCCTACAATTGCGAATGATTGCTTAGATCAGAGTGGTTCTCAACCTTGTCAAACCTGATACCTCCTTTCTATAGTAAATTAATTAATGAATTAGCTAATTGATTAATTTATATATTTATATATAATTTTTATAGGCACTTATTTTATCCTTATAGAAGCAGTCTCCTGTATTAATGTTCATAGACTAGAAAAAATTTGAGTTCTAGGCTCAGATAGTTAAACCAGATTTTACACATAAATGTGTGGCAGGATTTTGAAAAGAAGTCTTGGGTGAGGCCGTCCTCCTTATGCAGAATATCTAGCACTCCTGGTTCCTTCCTACTTGCCAGTGCTTCCTTCCCTCATCCCAGGACCAAACACACCCGCACGCAATTCCTTAGTGCTCCTGGGGTGGTCGCACTTGTGGAAAACCTATTTGGAATGATCTTGGAGTTTCTTCTGTCCCCCAGATCCTACTTGCTTAGTTACTCAGGCTTAATTGGTCATTTATTTGCCAAGTTTCTGCTGTAGGCTCAGTTAGGGTTGGGGCCAGTGTCCTGAACATGGCAGATGGTAAGAGGAAAAGAGCAGGTCCTGATGGCCTGGCAGACGAGGCCACAGATGAGGAGGTTCTAGGCCTGGCACGTTGGTGAGAGGAGCACTACTGCTCTGTGACTTGCAAACTCGTGGCAGGAGAGGAAAGATAGTGATGCTTGTTCCTCCCTGGGCTTTCCCACTTCTGAGCGGAGAGGAAATTTAAAAACATATATATTCCATCTCACTAGTCATCAGATAAATGCCAGTTAAAATAAGCTGCTGAATTGCCCTTACCAAATTTGCTAAATTTAAAAACCTAATTCTGTCAATGATGAAGAAAGGGGCAGCATGTATTAAGAGCCTTAGAAATGTCAGTATTCTCTTGCACACTGTACACCAGTCATTGCAACTGCTTCCCACTTCAGGACCTGCCCCACATGGACATAATGTCTGTGGTTGCCTCCAGCTAGACAGCCTGCCCGTCCCCTGGTTTCTTGGGCACGCCTCTATGAGTTTTCAGCTCAGTCGCTACATTTTATGGAAGCTTTCATGACTTTCCAGGCTGATGCGTAAGTGCTTTTTTAAAAAATGTGAGTTCTTTTGTTGATGACGTAACGTAAATTTTAAGTATGTTTTTCCGTATATTCTTATTCAGTGTGGACATTTTGAAAACTAGAAAAGTAAAAAGAACAAACTTAAAAATTTCATACTCCCTACTAGTAACGTTTCGGTGTATTTCCTTCTGTGTTTTTTACTATCAGCCTTCCTGCTTGTCTGACACTTTTCTCAACACTACCCTCAAATATTGGACATGAAAGTGAGCTGGGAGGTTCGTAAAAAAAGTAAACTAGAAAAGAGGAGGCGGCAGGGGTTTTCTAACTTTTGTCTTTGCTATCATTTTTTATTATCCCAGCCCTGTGCCCTCTTCTCTCACCCCAGGCTTAGCGGCCTTGATCAAATCTTGTAACTCTCTGTGCTTTGTAGTTTACATCTTAGACTGGCATTTTCATTTCTAAGTGTCTATAGACAAATGCTTATTCATGAGCCCAAAGAAGCATGTACAGCCCTGGCCGATTTGACTGAGTGAATGGAGAGTCGGCCTGTGGACTGAAGGGTCCTGGGTTCGATTCCGGTTAAGGGCACATGCCTGGGTTGTGGGCTCAATCCCCAATAGGGGGTGTGCAGAAGGCAGCCAATCAATGATTCTCTCTTTTCATTGATGTTTCTATCTCTCTCCCTCTTCCTTCCTCTCTGAAATCAATAAAAATATGTTTAAAAAAATAAAAGATATGGGATGTCTTTTAAAAAAAAGCATGTACAAAGCATGTACAAGAGGTTTATCACAGCCGGAACCGGTTTGGCTCAGTGGATAGAGCGTCGGCTTGCGGACTGAAAGGTCCCAGGTTCGATTCCGGTCAAGGGCATGTACCTTGGTTGCGGGCACACCCCCAGTGGGAGATGTGCAGGAGGCAGCTGATCGATGTTTCTCTCTCATCGATGTTTCTAACTCTCTATCTCTCTCCCTTCCTCTCTGTAAAAAATCAATAAAATATATTTAAAAAAAAAAAAAAGAGGTTTATCACAGCTTTAAATGTAATAGCAAAAATTGGAAGCAGTCTAAGTGTCAATCAATAAGATAATGATTACTTCAATTATGGCACATTCACATTATCTATTACCATCCAGCAGTGTAAAAATAATAAAGGAAAATCTATATATCCCAACATGGAGAGTCCTCTAAGACATTTAGTGAAATGAAATGGAAACTATGCTCAATTTGTGTAAAATAAAATGTCCTAAAGCATATTTGTATATATTTATATATATGTAAATGTTTCCAATGGAGTCTGGAAAGAAAACACTAAGCTGGTTAGAGTGATTACTTCTTGGGGAAGGATGTGGGACTAGAAGGAAGCCTCGTGGGGGAAAAAGGTTTTTTTAATCCTCACCTGAGGATATGTTCTTATTGATTTGAGAGAGAGAGAAACATCAGCCAGCTGCCTCCCCCATATGTTCCCCAGCCGGAGATCTAACCACAACCTTTTGGTGCATGGTTTGATGCTCCAAACAACTAAGCCACCCGGCCAGGGCCCCCATGAGAAATTTTTCTTTAAATGTTTTTTACAACCACATCTTTTTTTCAGAGTCTGGGCAGAAATATGAAGCCATCAAGCAGTTGTAAAAGTCACTATTTAAAGTTTTTAATGGTATAGCCTCAATCCCCCAAGGAATTCTAAAGGGACATACTTGTGCTCAGAAAGGTTAAAATTAGAATTGCTGAAATCTGTGCTGTATTGTCTTTTCCTTGGGTGCAAGGAAATGAAAGAGAAGCCATCTCTGGGGCCGATGGCAATGCTTCAGTTAGGTTTTTGTTTTTGCTTTTGGTGCAAGTTTATTTTTAGCTTTGAAATCTGATCTTGCTATTATTATAATTTTCATTTACTTATTTATTTTTATTATTATTTTTAATACTCATCCGAGGATATTTTTTCCCATTGATTTCTAGAGAGAGTAGAAGGGAGGATGGGGGAGAGAGAGAGGGAGAAACATCGATGTGAGAGAAACACATCAATTGGTTGCCTCCTGCACACTCCCCTACAGGGACTGAGGAAACTGCAACCAAGGTTTGTGCCCTTGACTGAGAATCAAACCCACAACCCCTCAGTCCACAGGCTAACACTCTAACCACTGAGAAAACCGGCCAGGGCTATAATTTTTTTTTTTTAATAAAATGATTGGTGACAGTAAGGTAGTTGGGAAAGAAATGGCCCACATGGAGATCATTGAGACAGTTTACTCTGTTTCCAGATGACCAGGTTAATGTTTAAAGGAGTAAGAGTAAAAGTAATCCATGAAGAATCATCAGATGTGCTAATCAGCCTGAAAACTAAAGGATATTGCTGTTGAATTTATTTATATGAATTCTTTTGTTGGTGATGCTGACAATTATGGATTTAAGAACTGAGTCCATTATTTATTCCTGCCTAACAAAACCTAAAACAGGAATAATCATGTGGTGTCATAGTTTCTCTGAGACATAAATTCAGGCAAGGTACAGTAGGGATGTCTTATCCATGATATGATGTCTGGGGATTCAGCTGGAAGAATCAGGCTGGAAGCAGAATACTGTTGGAAAAAAAATGTTTTAATAACTTTTTCTAGTAGGCTTCCAGGACTCCATACGTTCCTGACTTTTCTCATGCATCTGAGGTGTCTTTGCTTATTCCTCCCTTATGGTTGAATGTCCTGGAGTTCAGTCTTTTCTTTCCTTATTGGTGTCTCATCTACTCCTTGGTGATCCATCCAGTCTCAAGGTTTTAAACAGAGTAGGTGGGGGTGGGGGTGCGGGTTAGTGAATGGGTAGGAAGATGGGTGTATGACTGGATGACCATTCATCCCCAACCACAGCTCTCCTTAACCTGCCTACTTGGTATTTCCATTTAGATGTCCAGTGGGCACCTGCAACTTAATATATATGAAATAAACCTGGGATTCCACTGTCTTCTCCGAAAGCTGCTCCTCCAGCAGTCTGCCCCATCTCAGTGAATGGCAACTCTATTCTTTCATTTGCTTAACCCCCAAAACTAGGAGTTACCCTTAATTTCTTTTTTCTCATACCCAATATCTAGTTTATTAGCCAATATTGTTGGCTTTCCCTTTAGAGTACATACTAGTATACCCAGAATCCAACCACTTCTCACCACCTCTGTGACTATCACCTTAGTCCAAGTCACAATCACCTCTTTCCTGATTGCTCTGCCCACCTTCACTTCTGCACTCTTAACCCCTTCCGTCTATTTCCAACACCAGGGAAAAGTGATTCTGTTAAAGAAATCAGGTTAGGTCGCATCACTTGAAGGCTTTCTAAGCTGAAACTCTTAGAATGGCCTACAGTCTGCCTCCCTCTGGGACCTCATCTCACCCTCCTCTCTTTAGTTCACTGTGCCCCACCCACACTGGTAGCCCCCTCTGCCCCTCTTCCCCTTCAGGGCCTTTCTACTTGCTGTTCCTTCTGCTTAAATCACCGTGGTATTGACACAGTCTTAGATAGTGAATCCGGAGGAGAGGCTCCATCCTGCTGGTTTTGTTTTTATTTTATTTATTTCATTTGTTGATTCTTGTATGTGCCCTGATTAGGGATCAAACCCACAGTCTTGGTATATCAGGAAGACGCTCAACCAATGAGTAACCTGACCAGGGCCTGCTGGTTTTTCCTAATGGCTTATAGTAACTAGGGGCCCAGTGCACGAATTCGTGCACCTTGAAAGGAACTGTGGGCTGCAAGGCTGCCATGGGTGGGCACAGGGGCAGGTCTCAGCCTATCCTCTGCGCCCCCGCCTGGCCCCTCTGGCTGTGGCCCCAGGTCCCCTGTCTGCCGGCAGCCCTGCTCCCGCCACCACTGCTCCCACATGCTGACAGCGCTGGCTCTGCTCTCGCCCGCTGATGGCACAGAGTGATTGGGCCGGCGCCATCAGCAGGTGCAAGCATCGGCTGCTGCCCCAACCGCCCCTTAGGAGCAGGGGGAGGTGGAGAAGCCCTCAGGGGCAATCGGGGCCGGCAGCCACAGCTCACACATGCTGCAGGACTGGTGCCAGGTGCCGGCAGCAGGTGCAAGCGGCAGCGGATGCAAGCAGCAGCTCCAGCCTTGGCAGTGGGTGCGAACAGCAGCTATGGCGCTGGCAGTGGGTGCAAGCGGGGCTGTCGCCGGCAGTGGGTGGGAGAGGCAGCTACCAGCATTGATCACCCCTCAGGAGCAGGGGGAGGTGGAGAAGCCCTGAGGGGCATCTGGGGCTGGCAGCCACCACTCGCACCCGTTGATAGCGCCAAGCAATCGGGGCCAGACTTCTGGTCTAATTAGCATATTACGCCTTTATTATTATAGAGTAGAGGCCTGGTGCACGGATTTGTGCACTGGTGGGGTCTCTTGGCCTGGCCTGCGGGGATCAGGCCAAAACTGGCTTTCCACATCCCCCAAGGGATCCTGGATTGCGAGATGGTGGTTCTCAGGTGACGCACCCCGGAATCGGGCTCCCTCCTCTCTGGTTCCAGGTACATCACCCGAGAACCACAGCTGCGAAGTCACCGCAGCTTGGCAGCTCCTTGCTTGAGCATCTGCCCCCTGGTGGTCGTTGTGCGTCATAGCTACTGGTCGGACAGTCATTTAGGCTTTTATCTATACTAATAAAAGGGTACTATGCTAATTAAACTGGACATCTTCCAGACGTCCTTCCAGACAAAGCCACGGTGGCTGGGGCCAAGGCAGAGGCAGTTAGGAGCATCTGGCCAGCAAGCAGAGGTGGTTAGAGGCAATCAGGCAGGCAAGCAGGCAGGCGAGTGGTTAGGAGCCAGGGGTCCCGGATTGCGAGAGGGATCCTGGATTGGAGAGGGCACAGGCCAGGCTAAGGGACGCCCCCTTGCACTTTTTTCGTGCCCTGGGCCTCTAGTATATATAGAATTGTCCACCACCATTTATCCCCTCTATGCCCTCTTCCACCTCCTCCCCCCCACTCACCAAACTGTTGTCCATGAGTTCTCTTTTTTTTTCTTGCTTGCTCAATCTTTCCACCCCCAACACTGTTCCTCCCCCACCAGAGCTGTCTGCCTCCTCTGTCTATGAATCTGTCTCTATTTTGCTTGGTAGTCTGTTTGTTCATTAAATTCCTCGTATGAGTGAAATCATATGGTACTTGTCTTTCTCTGACTGGCTTATTTCACTTAGCATAATGCTCTTCAGGTCCCTCCATGCTGTCGCAAAGGGTAAGTTTTTCTTCCTTTTTACGGCAGAGTTAGTATTCCATTGTGTAAATGAACCGCAACTTTTTGAGAGTATTATTTCCAGCCAAGAGCTCCTCCATGACATGCTTTCACTGAGGTTTATGAGAGCTGAAAGAAAGACCATCAGCTAGTTATAGGTGTGTGACCAGCACAGTTCTGGGTGCAAAACTGCATGAGAACATCACAGAGATCTTTAGACTTGAGAAACCTGAGGGAGCATGCCTGTGCATATAGGTACTATGGTTTTAATTGGAATTTATTTTTATAGGGTCATAGAATCACATTGTTGAAGGGACTTCAAGAGGTTATCTGTTTAAAGTTGTCCTTTTGGTCAAGCAGAGCTAAACGTACCATTTAAGCTTTCATTTCTTTTTATTTTGAATATGTATAAAAGATACTAACTCATTTTTGTTATCTAAATTAATAATTTTTAAATGTTTACTTTTTTAAAAATTACCTTTAATGTCATTCAACAATGAGATAACTGAATGTCTGTTAGAATGACTAAAATAAAAAATGCATGATGAAATTCTGCAGCAAATTGAGAGAAATGTAGTTGTAGTTTCTTACTGCTTTTAAATAAACTGTTATATCTATTGAGTGAATTGAGCATATGCAATATTAAATGTTTTAGAAAGAGCAAGCTCACCTTTACAGTGATATTTGGCAAAATTAAATTTTTTTTTTGTCATTTCAAACCAAATTGCCAATTCTGCCTTTAAATTAAAAGCTAGATGATTGTGTCCTGGCCAGGTGGCTCAGTTTGTTGGAACATCATCCTGTACACCAAAAGGTTGCCAGTTTGATTCCCGATTAGGGCACATACGCAAGTGGCAAGTTTAATTCCCAGCTGGGGTGTGTACGGGAGTCAACTGGTCAATGTCTCACTGAAGGTTTTGCTAAAGAGAATTTTTTATTGAAAATCACTTTCCCTTAAAATTAAAAATACTATTTTCAGTGTTGTGGATAATAAGCCTAGTACTAGTGTGGTTCTTATTCCTCTGGAGATCTTAGTTTTGTCCTTCTCTTTATCCCTGAGGTCTTGAAATTTCTCAGTGATTTGTCTGTAATTTGTATTAATTAGATATTAGATCCTCTAGAGCAGTGGTTCTCAACCTTCCTAATGCCGCGACCCTTTAATACAGTTCCTCATGTTGTGCTGACCCCCAACCATAAAATTATTTTCGTTGCTACTTCATAACTGTAATTTTGCTACTGTTATGAATCATAATGTAAATATCTGATATGCTGGATGTATTTTCATTGTTACAAATTGAACATAATTAAAGCATAGTGATTAATCACAAAAACAATATGTAATTATATATGTGTTTTCCGATGGTCTTAGGCGACCCCTATGAAAGGGTCGTTTGACCCTCCCCAAAGGGGTTGCGACCCACAGGTTGATAACCGCTGCTCTAGATTGAGCCTTTACTCTTCTTTTTAAGAGAGATAAAGGGGATGGGGAAAAGAGAAACATGGATTTGTTGTCCCACTTATTTATGTATTCATTGGTTGATTCTTTTATGTGCCCTAATTGGGGATGGAACCTACAACCGTGGCCTATCAGGATGATGCTCCAACCAGTGAGCTACCCAGCCAGGACTTGAGCCTTTACTCTTACTCTTTTCCAGTCATATTTCCATCCCTTTGTTTTGTTATGTTTTTGGAAGTTTTATTTACTTATCTTCTAACTCTTCTAATGAATGTTTTGTTTTACTAGTCATTTTTAAGTTGTAAGTTACCATTTTTAAGTTCTATGTTATCATTTTTATTCTTGGTTGCTTTTATATACATTTTGTTCTTGTTTAGGATGCCATACCTTCTCAAGTTTCTTTAAAGATAAGAACTAATTTTCCCAAGTTTTCTTGACTTTTTTTTTCTTTTGACCAGAGCCAGTTTTCATTTGCTTATTTTGATCTTTCTTTCCTTGGATCAGGTGATCCGTGGCTGTCCCGTGACAGTCATGGTTGAGGCAGTAGCAGCAGAGTGATCAGCAGGGAAGTGAAGCTGATGTGTCAGGGGTCTTTTAAAAGAATGCCAAAATAGGACTTTATTCTGGGGTGTTTATAGCTACATTAGTAAGCTGCAGTACCGCCCTATTTCTCTGCTTCAGTGAGAGCCCTCAGAGTTGGCTGGGGGACAGGGCCTGGCTCCTGGCCATTCTCCATGTGTGGGGATAGCTGTTTGGTATTTAGACCTTTGGCTTTCGGGACCCTTCTCACTTCCACGCTGTGTGCTCCTGCCCTGTCCTCCCCTGGAACCTCTCCAGAGTCTGGAAGCTGAGCTGCTGCTTTTGCCTTTCTTCACCTTTCAATCCTCATTCATCACTGTGATCTTCTTGGAATTTTTGAAATTGCTTTTCTTCCAACAGCCTCCTTCCAGTCTTATTCCTCTACTTCCATTTTGATGGAATCTCAGGAAGAAGAAGGACTGATATGCTTAGTCAATCTACTAGTTAGTACATTTGTTAGTTAAAATTTTTTATTTTTAGAATTATGTTTCTTCTCTTTCCTTTGACTCTGAGGTAATACTTTAAATATTTTTGTTTCTCTAAGGCAGTTATTTTCATCTCATGGCACACATAAACTAATTACTAAAATTCTGCAGCATATCAAAAGATATTTTTTGCCGATCTGACAAAAAAAATAGGTATAATTTTGATTTAGACACACTTGATGGCTTTTGTTGCATTGGCTGTTAACATTTTTTAAAAAATATATTTTATTGATTTTCCACAGAGAGGAAGGGAGAGGGACAGAGAGTTAGAAACATCGGTGAGAGAGAAACATTGATTCAGCCACCCCCTGCTCGCCCCCCACTGGTGATGTGCCCGCAACCCAGGCACATGCCCTTGGCCGGAACCGAACCTGGGACCCTTCAGTCCGCAGGCCAGTGCTCCATCCGCTGAGCCAAACCGGCCAGGGCTGTTAACATTTTTTAATTTGACAGTCTAAGGGAAAAGAAGCCAGTGCATGACTAAATAGTCAGGTATTGCATGTTTTAAAATTTTTGTGGCACACCGGTTGAAAATTGCTGCTCTAAGCTAATCATTTAAGACATGAATAGGGATATCTTGCTTTTAATAGATAAAAAATTCTAAGTAGGTCACGTTTTTGTAAATTCAGTCATCTTTTTAAGCAGCTTTATATCAAGCAGCTTTTTAAAAGAATTACTCTTTAGCCCAAGTACGGCTCAGTGGATAGAGCATTGGCCTGCGGACCAAAGGGTCCCAGGTTAGATTCCAGTCAAGGGCATGTCATTCATTACAGACTCCTCCCCAGCCTGGGCCCTGGTCTGGGTGTGCACAGAAGGCAACCAATTGATTTATTTCTCTCACATCAGTATTTCTCTCTGTCTTCCCCTCTCTCTTCCACTCTCTCTAAAAAATCAATGGAAAAATATCCACGGGTGAGGATTAAAAAAACAAATCACTCTTTAGTCAAAGAATTGATATATATTATTTCTTGCTTATTACTTATTTTAAACTTATTAGGAACTTTAAATTCAGAGAACCTAATTTAAAGATTAGCTCTCTTTTACTACAAATAACTACTCCTAAATTACCTTTCAACGAATTTTTTAAAGCCTGGAATTAAAAAAAGATATATTTTTACTAAGTTTATAAACTGTCTACATTATCACACATCATTGAATGCTACCCATTAATGAATAGTTAATTCAGTGGCTTCGTGTAGAGATTAGAATCTGCCCCCATAGAGAATATAGTACTGTGCTTGAGCTGGTTTGTGTTGGAACTCTGAAGAGAGACTGAATTACTGGGCTAGGAGCCAAGTGCATTCTGCTAAATGAATTGAGTCCAGATGACTCTTCCAAAACAGTTGTATTTGCTTTCTGACCCAGCACCACATTCCAGGAAAGAGTTTTAGTCATTAGGAAGTATAGCCACAGATTACTTTTTCACTGACTCCAGTATAATTGACAGTGGTTTCAGCAAATACTAAATGCAACTCTTGCCTCTAGAGACTCCACCACCTTTAA
Source organism: Myotis lucifugus (assembly GCF_000147115.1). Classification (NCBI taxonomy): domain Eukaryota; kingdom Metazoa; phylum Chordata; class Mammalia; order Chiroptera; family Vespertilionidae; genus Myotis; species Myotis lucifugus. Next base: position 117,197 of record NW_005871820.1, on the reverse strand, counting down.
CCAACAGCCACTGGACCTGTGCAGGTCAAAGTTACCTGACTGAGGTGCCACTTAACAACTTTCTCTTAATTCATTGAATTTACAAATGCGAACTGCCTAGCACAGAATTTGTTTGCTACATAGAAAATAAATTTAAGGACTCTGATTCTGACGCATCTTGAAGGGACCCCATGTGGCTCAGTGTTTATTATTTTCTTTACCTTTTCATGTTTGAAATATTTCATTTAAAAAAAACAACAACAAAACCTTGGGAAGGGATTTCACATAACACTGGCTTCCCATCTACTGGTACTTCCATCTGTCTTCACTGTGATTCTTTCCTTGTGGGATAGAAAGTTTGGCAGGTACCAGAAAGTTACGTGCATTGAAGGCCATATGTTTTTGTTGTGGGCTTCCTCTATAGACACTTGCACTGGAGTTGTTCCTCTGAGTTCCTTTTGGGTCTGGGCTTAATTGCTTTAATAAAGGAAACGTTGATACTAGAGCTCCTGTGAACTTGCACCATTTTTGTTTTTGGATACCCAGTGTCTCACAGAGCTACCTTTTAAATCAAGCGAAGTAGCAGGAAGCTTTCTGATACAAGTACCAGAATACCTGACTAAATGTGGCTTCAACAGCACCAGTTAATTTTCTCACGTAAGAAGACAGAGGTTGGCCATATCACGTTGCTTCAGCAGCTCAGCGGTGTCAGAATTTGGTTCAGCTTCTCGTTGATTCTCTTGGCCTTCCCCTTATGATCACAAGATGACTGTTGCAGCTCCAAGTTTCAGGTTCCCACTTGACAGCAAGGAGGTATAGGGTTTCTTTTTGTGCAATGCTTTTTTATCGTGATGGGAAATCTTTCCCAGAAACCCCTGAGAGACATCGTCTCAGGAGCCATTTATCCAGAAGTGGGTCACTGCAGAGGAAAGTAGGATTCCCTGTGCCACGCCACATGTGCCTTAGCTCTCACCTGACAGAATCTGGACTTCCCAGTAGCAAGGCAAGGGAGGGAGAGTGCCTGTGGGCTAGACAGTCATCAGTGTCAGCCCAAATGTCTCCCTTAGAGTAAAAAGTTGGTTTCGGCAGGTGATGGTCCACTTTGTACCCATCCTTACTACACAACAAAGCCAGGCTCTTTGTGGTGGGAGGTCATTTCAGTGGCAGGCTCAAAGTGCTTGTCCACAGAAGTGCCTCTGCCCAATCCTCGTGTACACACTGGGGGAGAGGGGGGAACTAGAGGGAAGGATGGGGACGTTTCCCTGATTGGTCCAGCACTTTGCAAATAAATACTTCCAATTTCAGTAAAACATCATAAAAAGACATTTGAATTTTTTTTAAGGGAGAGAAACATTGATGTGAGAGAGAGAAGCATTGATAGGTTGCCTCCCATACGTACCCCAACGGGGATTGAGCCGACAACCTTCTGGGTACAGGATGCTCCAACCAGCTGAGCCAACTGGCCAGGGCTGAGATTTTTTTCTTTTTAAAAACTAGGCACTTGCTCAGATTATGTGTGTTGACTAGACCGAAAGTGCTAGAATTAGTATTTTAAAGTTCACCTGCGTATGGTTGAATAATAAAGGCCAATAGATAATTTATTTGGATTTCTTTTTTATTGTTGTTGCTAATTCTCACCTGAGGATATTTTTTCCATTGATTGATTTTTTAAAGAGAGTGGAAGGGAGGGGGAGAGAGTCAGACAGGGACATCAATGTGAGAGAGACACATTGATTGATTGCCTCCTGCACGTGCCCTGACCTGGGCCAGGATTGAACCTGGGACTCTTCCGTGCATGGGTTGGCGCTCTATTCACTGAGCTACACTGGCCAGGGCTATTTAGATGTCTTCCTGCTAAGAAGGACTTTTACTTTCTTTTTTTAAAAAAATATATTTATTGATTTTTACAGAGAGGAAGGGAGAGGGATAGAGAGTTAGAAACATCGATCAGCTGCCTCCTGCACACTCCCTACTGGGTATGTGCCCGCAACCAAGGTACATGTCCTTGACCGGAATCGAACCTGGGACGACCCTTGAGTCCGCAGGCTGACGCTCTATCCACTGAGCCAAACCGGTTAGGGCAAGAAGGACTTTTAAATAGTCTCCTCTGGAGTAGGAACTTGTGACATACAGATTGACATTATAACTGCTTCAAATGAATTTGAGAAAGACAGGTTCATACCAGCACCTTGGCTGGACCACCTTACATGTACCCTGAACCAAATCTTATCCCCAATGTCTGGGCCAGAAATCTGTCAGATGTGACCCTGACACCTACCCCAACCTACATGCAAGAGTCACATGAGAGATAAAAATAACAGCCCAATTGCTAGTGGCAGCATGTGAGAGAGAGCTGGGAGACGGAAGTTGGACTGTGGAAAATGATGAAAAAGTAAAATGGTTATAGTGAACCTTGCCATGGAGGGCCTTTGCCCCTGAGGAATCTGTCTTTTTCAGCACTATGACTTTTAAGAACTGAAATTCTCTTTCGTACTAAAGAAGAGCCTCCTCCTAAGAAAACTGCTAAATCCCAATTTTATTTACATTTTTAAATACATTTTTAAATACATTTTTACTGATTTCAGAGAGGCAAGGAGAGGGAGAGAGGGAGAAACATCAGTAATGAGAATCATTGATTATCTGCCTCCTGGCCCTGACTGGGAATTGAACCGTGACCTTGTGATTCAAAGGTCGATGCTCAACCATGGAGACACCATGGCCAGGCCTAAGGCTCAATTTTAAAAACTGGTAAATAGCCCAGCCTAGTGTGGCTTAGTGGTTGAGTGTCGACCTTTGAACCAGGAGGTCAGGGTTCAATTCCCAGTCAGAGCACATGCCCAGATTGTAGATTCCATCCCCAGTGTGAGGCCTGTAGGAGGCAGCTGATCAATGATTCTCTCTCATCATTGATGTTTCTCTCTCTCTCTCTCCCTTGCTTTCTGAAATCAATAAAAAATATTTTTTTATTTAAATAAAAATAAATAACAACGTAAATAGAGGAATATTTCTTGGCTTTTTACTATAGAATCATTGGTAGGATCACCTTAGGTAGAATTTATACAAGTAGATCCCCTAAGTGTTAATATAAAACTCGAAAGAAACACTAAGAAACAAATAAAACTACCGTTAGTTTCTACAACTTGAACATTAATGAGAAGTGAAAGCCACTGAAATTTCAGTGTACAGATGGCAGTATGGTTTGACTTACTCTAGGTTTTGTGAGTGCATAAATTTTATAAAGGAAAATGCTTTTATATTTTTCCCAACTGCGCCTAACAGAGTAAATCCAGGTTCTATGTTGATGCTGAATGCAGAAATTACTATTAAACAAAATTTTTTAATTATATTGAATTGTCATAATATGAAGTTGATTTGTGCCCTTAAAATTTGAAGACCATTTTCTAAACTTTTGGGGTTTTTAAGATAAAAAACATTTTTAATACGTTTTTATTGATTTTAGAGAGAGGGGAGGAAGAGAGAGAAACATTGAAGAGAGAGGACCATCAGTTAGCTGCCTCCTTCATGCCCGATACTGGGGGTGGAGCCTGCAACCGGACATGTGACCTGGTCAGGGTACATGGGATCATGCTCAGTGGTTCCAAGTGTCAGCCCACGCACCGAGGGGTGGAGGGTTGATTCCCAGTCAAGGATATGTACCTGGGTTGCAAGTTTGATTCTGCCCTGGTCAGCCCCAATTGGGGCACATGCAAGATGCAACCAGTAGCTGTGTTTCTCTCATCTCTCTCTCTCTCTCTCTCTCTCTCCCCCCCCCCCCCGCATCTTCTCCCTCCCCCTCCTCCCACTCTCTCTAAAAATCAATGGAAAAAATATCCTCGGGTGAGAATTAACAAAAAAAATTAATTGCACAATAACTGCTAAAGAGAACTCTTTCTCCACTTTCTAGAAGAAAAAAATGATGGCCCCTTTGAACCTCTATGGATTTTTCTTTACCTCCCCCTCATCCCAACCCTGACAGCTCTACTCCCTGGCCCTGTCAGTGCATTCCTGTGACCAGGGTGAGGGGGACACATGTGAGTGGGCTTGGGCTGCCTGGATCAGAGGACAGAATTGGCTTCCCAGCTCATGCTGCTGTGCCAGCTTGTCCCAGTTGTTCAGGCTGCTTCACTGCTTAATTCATGAAGTACAATCTAGCTGGCCTTAGCTGGCTGTGAAAGTGCAGTTATTTCTGAAACTGTAGAGAAGCAATTTAAAGAAGAAAAGGTAGACATTTCCATTCAAGTAGACTGAAAGCCGTATGGGGACAAGATTGGATGTGGAAAAGACTAGGAAAAGAAACAGGCATGTTGGCAAGAGAAAGGAATGGAATTCCTTGACAGATAATTAGCAAAAATTAATTTTAAAATATAGTTCATTTAGGCATTTAGGCCTTTAAATTGGCTTCTTTTGCTTCTGTTCAATATCTCTTAAAACTTTTAGAGTAGCCCTAGCAGATTTGGCTCAGTGGACAGTGGATAGGGTGTCAGCCCAACAAATGAAGGGTCTTAGGTCTGATTCTGATCAAGGGCACGTACCTTGGTTGCAGGATTGATCCCTGGCCCTGGTCGGAACGCACGTGTCTCTCTCACATCAATGTTTCTCTCTCTCTCTCTCTGTCTCTCCCCCTCCCTTCCACTCTCTCTAAAGATCAATGGAGAAGTATCCTTGGGTGAAGATTAATAAAACAAAAAAAACTTTTAGAGCACTTAGTTTAAATTTTTGTTCATTCTGTACAAAGTTACTGAGCACCTGTATTGTGTTTAGAAAATATTTTTGACTTAATTTTTAGGTCATTATACAAAGAAGGTAGTAGTAATAGAAAACAAGTTAGAGCATTCCGTGGCATTTCCAGGGGTTCATCTTTCCCTCACCTTTGACCCTTTACATATCTGTCTCCATTACATACGATTTTGTTTCCATGTTTTGTTCTTTTAAAATAGAAGCTATTCCTTTATTTATTTCTTGATCATCTGAATATGTTTCAGTTCTCTGTCAGGCCATGCTACAAAATTCATTGAATCGGAAGTGCATTCATGTTCCAGTTGATGAAGACGTACTTGTGAGGGGACTTTCACCGGGTCTTGACCTTTAGGGCTCCTGCTCCAAGGTGACCTGTGAGACAGATATAAAAAGCAAAAGCTAAAAAGTCATAGTCTGGCTCAAGAGCAAAGTGTTATCTGGCTCAGATTAGGCATTCAGTGTGTATTTGTTGAATGAATGAATGAATGAATGAATGAATGAAGTAATCCTCCATAGATCAGAAACAGAGTGGCACTGCAGAATGCAGCCTGGACCCTTGGAGTGGGGCCCAGGTGCCTGATGGGAAGGACACCAGGAGCTGAGACTTAGAAAGATGTGGACCTAGGTAGGGAGAGGACACAGATGCAGTGCACATGAAGGATGGAGCCAACCCGCCTCTGACTCCGTGGCTCTGTCTGCAGCATTCACAGGTCACCTTGGAGCAGGAGCGCTAAAGGTCAAGACCTGGTGAGAGCCCCTCACAAGTACGCCTTCACCAGCTGGAACATGAATGCACTTCCGATTCAATGAATTTTGTAGCATGGCCTGACAGAGAACTGAAACATATTCAGATGATCAAGAAATAAATAAAGGAATAGCTTCTATTTTAAAAGAACAAAACATGGAAACAAAATCGTATGTAATGGAGACAGATAGATATGTAAAGAACATGTAGAAATTAAAAGTATCAACTAAATTGCAGACTATAGATAGGATAACTCTAGCCCGGATACAGCTTAAAATAAAAGTAGTAAATTGGAATAGATTGAATAATACATTAGAAAGATACAGATCTTAAAAATATATAAATAAATAAAATAATCAGAGATAGAGAGTATATACTCAAATGCCTAACCACTGGATGAAGTTGTCGCTCTCCTCATCCCTTTCTGACCTTCACATTGCTCTGTGCACCTCTGTCAGTACCTGTCACTGGCACAATGACCAGGTGTATGTTTTTGTTGACTTAGTTTTGCTGAACTCCTGCCGGGTGCTGAGCTCTGTCCTGGGCACACTGTACATAGACATCCAAGAACAAGTCAGATAAAGGCCTGGTCCTGTGGACAAGGGCCTTGCCCTTTTGTTCTAGCCTGTTCATCACTGTATCCCTGGTACATGGTGTTATCTGACTCATATTAGGCATTCAGTGTGCATTTGTTGAACAAATGAATAAATGAGTGAAGTAATCCGTGGCCTTGATTATCTGCTCTGTTTGGCCAGCTTTGCAGTGTGGGGAGAGCCTGGGAGGAGACGACATGCCCTTGTCAGTGACACATGAAACACTGGTGTGACTCCCACCAAATGTGTCCTTTTGCTTTTCATTTCTATTTTACAAAACTGCTCAGAAGAATCAGAATGAGACAGCAATATAAACAACATCAATGTTAATTTTTTTCCCACTTTTCAGGCTGGAGTAAAAGGGACATTGGGAAGATTAGTTGGAATTTTTGAGGTAAGTCTGTTAAAATCTTTGGTACATTTGGTATCGTATTAATAACCAAATATATCTTTGTCTTAGTCCATTCAAGATGCTGAACAAAATATCATAAACTAAGTGGCTTATTAATAATAGAAATTGATTTTTCATCATTCTGGAGGCTGTAAGTGGAAGATCAAGGCACTAGCAGATTCAGTGTCTGGTTGAGCACCTGCTTCCTGCTTCATTGACGGCTGTTTCTGTCCTCATGTGGTGGAAAACGAAAGGTTGCTCTCTAGGTCTCTGTTATAAGGGCATTAATTCCATTCCTGAGGGTCAGCCGCAAAGGCCCCACCTCGAAACCATCACATTGGGGGATGTGATTTCACCATATAAATCGAGGGGTGGGGGCATAAATATTCAGTCCATTGTAGTCTTTGTCTCCTCCAAGAGCTAGAATATTATTTGTAAGTATTATTTATCCCCATCTCTATCTCTCTACCTTTCCTCCTAAGATGTGAGGGGGTAGATAAGTGTAGAGAAGACAGGGAAAATGGAAGATTAAGCAGCTATAGCAAAAGAGAGAGAAACAAGGAAATCTACTGGGGTAGAGATTTGGAGGAGGTGAAGGGAAGTGAGAAGTCAGGGAATAAAGAGGTTAGTAGGAAAAGAGATGATCACTGGCTTGCACTGATGAGGCCCTGCCCATCCACAGTCTCTTTTCTTTCTGGTGCCCAGCTACCTAAATTTACTTGGTGCCTTTTTCTTGAGAGGTCATGACCTTCCTGTTCACAGCATTTACATGAAGTTGCACTTAAGGGAAGGGAAGGAAAAAAGAGAGTAAAGTCTTGGCTTTAGAAACCTAGCCAAGGAGCTTACCTTCAAATGCAAGTGGCCGCTTTCAAATAGTTCATCTGGCACTCGTTCATGTTTGACTGTAGGACAATAAAAAGTAAAAGGAATCCTGTGTCTAACCTCTCTGGACATAGTGTGAGAGTGCACTTCGCATAAGTCATCTCAGCTCTGTAAGGAGTAACTCTTCCTCTGTCCTCCTCCCTTTGCCCTCAGAACCAGGAGAGGAAGCACAGAACGTATGTCTATGTGCTCATTGTCACGGAGGTGCTGGAAGACTGGGAGGACTCAGTTAACATTGGTAAGTCATCCCAGATGCCTCCAAAGAGCTCCCCACAGCTGCCCTTGCCGCAGCACAGGTGTTACTCAGACCCAGAAACAAGCGCCTGATAAGGAGAGAAGTAATTGCCTGGCCGGCATGGCTGAGTGGTTGAGCATCAACCTATGAACCAGGAGGTCATGGTTCGATTCCTGGTCAGGGCACATGCCTGGGTGGTGGGCTTGATCTCCTAGTGTGGGGCATGCAGGAGGCAGACGATCAAATGATTTTCTCTCATCATTGATGTTTCTCTCTCTCCCTCTCCCTTCCTCTCTGAAATCAATTAAAAAATATATCCTCCTATTATCTATCTTCTTTAAAAAAATACACACACACACACACACACACACACACTAGTGGCCTGGTGCACAGATTCGTGCACATTGAAAGGAAATTAATTGGAAGAAATATTTTAATATCGTTATTCACCCTTTCTCTATAATAGAAGTGTCAGAGATGAAAGAAAATTAGTAAAATGTATATGAAAATAATATATAAATTGATTAATAAATAATAACATGATATAACAACAACAAAGACATGACATAAAAACAATAAAAACATGATATAAAAACATTGATAAAAACAATGACTGATAAATTTATTAAACTTATTCTAATATCTCCCTGTATACCACATTAAGAGTAAAAACACTTTCAGAGTGCTTGACTAATTTCCCGTGATAAAGTATTTGCAACTTTAACATTAACGTCACACACTCTTCAAACTCGAGAGAAAGCAACATATAACTGACCATGTCCGAAAACGGGTTCTGCCGGGAGCCGGTCCATCCTTGATGCAGAGAAGAAACATCTGCACAGCATATGTTTCGAGGTACCTGACGTATATGGCATACTGTTCTTAATGTTTGCTCTCCTTAGTGCCATGTGTTTTGACCAAGGTCACCTCTCCGAGAAAGGTTGTTTCCCCAGGTGGGGATTTTTCCCTGAGGTTAGGGAGGGGATACAACCCCTTAATTAAGTGCCAGGAGGGTAGTTAAGCTACATAATCTTTACTCCCTGGAATGGAGATAAGAAACGCCCTAACCTTTGTAATAGAAATTGACAGGATTAAAATCGGCTGGTATAAATATAGATGTAACAAGACAATAAACATCAGATCGTCATCAGCTCCTCATCAGCTCCTCATCAGATCCTCATCAGATCCTAACCAGAACCTAGCTAGAGAACATGGCAAAAGATCCTGGACAGAACCTGGCTACAGAACTTCACTGGAGAACCTAAACAGAACATGGCAAAAGAACCTGGTGACTGAACCTGGCTGGAGAACCTGGAGAACCTAGCGAGAGAACATGGCACCAGAACTTGGTTGGAGATCCTGACCAGAACTTCGCTGGAGATCCTAGCCAGAACTTCGCTGGAGATCCTGGAGGGAGAACCTCGCTATGCTGATGAACTGAACCCAGTCTCCATGTCATTCATTCTTCGCCGACTCCGTCCACACCTTTGGGGATCCCTGGACCCGTTGGGGTTGGACCCCAACAATTGGCGCCCGAACAGGGACCCTTAGGTAAGCCCCCCATTCCCCTAGGTAAGCCCCACTCTCGGGACGGATAGGACTCCACCGTAGAAAGAGGGTGGATAGTCTTCGCCGACTCCGTCCACACCTTTGGGAACCCCTGGAACAGGATTCCCCTAGGTAAGCCCCCCCCATTGAGAACCCCCACACTCGGGACGGATAGGACTCCACCAGGGTGCTGCAGACCCCCCTATAGAGGATAAGTAGGGTAAGAAGGTGGATAGTACAGAACTTAGATTGAGAAGATGTGCCATACTGAGTCCAAAGAAAGAAGACTCTGTATTGATCTTTAGATTAAGAAGATGTGCCATACTGAGTCTAAAGAAAAAAGACTCTGTATTGATCTTTTAACACATATGCTTGCTAGCAGAGGAGTTAAGGTTACTCCCAGTCAGACGGAATGTTTTATACAAGAAGTATGTCCATGCTTTTCTGAGGAAAGAAAGGTGCCGGAAAGGTAAATGTAGAGGCATGGGAGAAGGTAGGCCCAAGGAGCCTTATCCTTAACCCCACTGCAGCCTTTCCACCCCGGAAAAGTGCAGGATTGGAAAGCTCTCCCTGGGGTGATAGATCAGGACTTAGGTAATAGCGGAAAGCACCAATCCTACTCTTAAAATGGATATAAGAGAGCATTTGGGGTTTTTCTTTTTAATGCCTGCCTTGGATTGAGTAAATGCATTACGTGTGTCACCACAATGGATCCAGAGAAGCTCCTTGTCTCATCGTTCCAAAGACTTGGAGTTGCCCCATGACAGAAAAGCAGAAAAAAGAAGAAAGGCTATGCAAGGGACTGAGGTGCCAATATGGGGTCAGCTGAAGAAGTTAACAACTGAGGCCCAACAGATGGTAGAAGCAAGAAGTGAAAGCTACTCTCTCAGCCAGGTCCGAGGACTCTGAGTAAATCAGCAAAAGAAACTTTCATTTAGCAGAAACTCACTTATTTTGTCAAATGGAAAGACTTACTTATAGGAGCCTGGAAGGGACCTGATGTACTTTTAACCTGGGGGAGAGGAGATGCTTGTATATTTCCACAGGATGCAGACTCACCTGTGTGGATTCCAGACCGTCTAATCCGACCTTATGTCACACCACCCTCCGTCTCCGCCTCCTCCTCCTCCTCCCCGGAATTATCCATATCGGTGGACCCAGAGGGCACAGCTGATTCCTCCCCGGACACTGACACCACCATCAAGCACCGCCCTGATGGACCCTTTGATGCAGCCCTTCAACTCGCTGACACTTCGGGAAGCCCACCACCAATGATGCTGCCCGTAGCCAGATCAACAAGGACAACGAAACCCCCGACTTAAGGACAGCTGAAATCCCTTGACTGAAGAGGCCAGCAACCTTCTACAGGAACAAGGCTCTGTGTGCACTCCATCCACTATGTTTATTGCTATGCTCGCTATCATTGCTTGCCAACAACCCAATCCGAGAGGTGGCCGCTGATTTACATGCGCTATCATTTAAAAAATAAGAAAGGGGGAATTTGCCGGGAGCCGGTCCATCCTTGATGCAGAGAAGAAACATCTGCACAGCATATGTTTCGAGGTACCTGACGTATATGGCATACTGTTCTTAATGTTTGCTCTCCTTAGTGCCATGTGTTTTGACCAAGGTCACCTCTCCGAGAAAGGTTGTTTCCCCAGGTGGGGATTTTTCCCTGAGGTTAGGGAGGGGATACAACCCCTTAATTAAGTGCCAGGAGGGTAGTTAAGCTACATAATCTTTACTCCCTGGAATGGAGATAAGAAACGCCCTAACCTTTGTAATAGAAATTGACAGGATTAAAATCGGCTGGTATAAATATAGATGTAACAAGACAATAAACATCAGATCGTCATCAGCTCCTCATCAGCTCCTCATCAGATCCTCATCAGATCCTCATCAGATCCTAACCAGAACCTAGCTAGAGAACATGGCAAAAGATCCTGGACAGAACCTGGCTACAGAACTTCACTGGAGAACCTAAACAGAACATGGCAAAAGAACCTGGTGACTGAACCTGGCTGGAGAACCTGGAGAACCTAGCGAGAGAACATGGCACCAGAACTTGGTTGGAGATCCTGACCAGAACTTCGCTGGAGATCCTAGCCAGAACTTCGCTGGAGATCCTGGAGGGAGAACCTCGCTATGCTGATGAACTGAACCCAGTCTCCATGTCATTCATTCTTCGCCGACTCCGTCCACACCTTTGGGGATCCCTGGACCCGTTGGGGTTGGACCCCAACAGGGTTCAGGTAGGAATATTCCTACTCTGTCTAGAGTTTGTCCTTGTGATTTATTAATAGTCATTTGCAAATGCTGGCATCACGGGAAACTGTCTTCTAATTAATTTAAATGGGAGGCCAGTGTCAGACGGGGACAGCTGTGCCAATAGTTGGTCTTTAGACATGTTCTGTCGACGACACCACTTTCTTTCAGCTTCAGAATGTCAACAAAAACAACCAAATTCATGATCAACAACGACAGATCGAAACACAAATGTGCAGTTGGCGCCAGCAAGAGCCTTATATGCATCGCGCATGCACAAGTCAATGTTTATTTTTAAATTGCCAGTGTGTGCTCATATGTACTGGCCAGTCGGACGGACGGACGGTGGTCACTTAGCCATATATATGTCCCAGTGCACAGATTCATGCACATCAAAATGAAATTAATTAGAAGAAATATTTTAATATCACTATACGCCCTTTCTCGATAATAGAAGTGTCAACCAAATTCACGATCGACGACAGATCGAAACAGATGCATGCGATTGGCGCCAGCAAGAGCTTTATATGTATCACAAATGCATGAGTCAACTTAGCCTTTTATAGATATAGAATAAACTTGCTTAATTAGACCTGCTTTCTGATTTTGCTAAACTTTTTCCAGCCCAGTGAAGCATCCCAACTTCTCTTTCAGGTAATTGTCAGCAACACAGCAGTAAATATCAACACGAAGCAGATTATTATTGTAGATCATGCAGGGAGAACAAAGGGTAAAATATTTAACTGTAGTAGTGTTTGACCATATTCTACGCAGTGAGAAAACCTGAAGTCATTTTCAAGGTCCACCATTTCTTACTTCTTTTCAGTCGGGTCAAGTTTCTAAGCTTTCCAAATCTCTGTTTTCTGGCTAGTGAAAAGAAAATAGGATTCCACTGAGTCTCCTATCTACCTACTCTAGGACTTCTGTGAGGATCAAATGAGATGAGGCATGGGAAAATGCTTCACAAACATTTGGTTAAACTGTACAATGTTTGCACCTGGCTATAAAGCAAGTTGAGTTCCTGGGCTGAGGAAACTCCAAAGAGGCTAGTCCAGCCGTGGGCAAACTACGGCCCGTTTGAAATGAATAAAACTAAAAAAAAAAAGACCGTACCCTTTTATGTAATGATGTTTACTTTGAATTTATATTAGTTCACACAAACACTCCATCCATGCTTTTGTTCCGGCCCTCCGGTCCAGTTTAAGAACCCATTGTGGCCCTCGAGTCAAAAAGTTAGCCGCTAGTCACTAGGGAGAGGAAGTCGGGCATTGCTATGTGACATAATTACCCAGTGCCCACAGTCACCGTTTCTGGGCTGGGCTGGGCTGCACTTTGCACCCTGGGGTCTTGGCAGTGTTGGCTGCGATTTGGTGGGGTGTCGCTCTGAAGTGGTGGCGGGGCCTGTGTCCCATTTGGGGGAAGCTGAGTGTTGGTTTGTCGGTGCCAGGTCCATGGTGCCGTTTATTTTTAAATGGCCAGTATGCATCATGGCAGCCCCTGCATTGAGCATCTGCCCCCTGGTAATCTGTGCGGACAGACAGACACTTAGCCTTAGATAGATAGATAGATAGATAGATAGATAGATAGATAGATAGATAGTGTCCCATGTCCCGCGTGGTTCAGGGTTCGGGCTCTGGAGAAGGGGCCGCGTGCAAATGACAAAGACGAGACAAGAAATAATAATTTGGAAATTGGGGGGCCAGGCAGGAGCCCATCCCAAGAGGAAGGACTCCAGTTGGGCTCAGGCCTTGCCATCCTTTTATTCAATTTGGGATACACCTATAGCCCTTAGGCAGGCAATTTCCAGTAACAGACAGACAATCTTATCAGTAAGGATTTACATGACTATCTGGGGAGGGGGGGGGGAGTTGCTTCAGCTACCATTGTCTTGACTAAACAGTGGGTGCATAGCTCTGACCTTTGCCAGGGCTCAAGGGTCACCAGCCTTCCAGGTTCCTTATCCACACCTCTCTGCTAGTGAAGACAATGGGCGGCTTCCCACAATAGATAGATTGACTGACTTCAGAGAGGAATGGAGAGGGAGAGAAAGATAGAAACGTCAATAATGAGAGAGAATCCTTGACTGGCTGCCTCCTGCATGCCCCTGCTGGGGATCAAGCCTGGCAGCCCAGGTATTTGCCCTGACTGGGAATCGAACCATAACCTCCTGGTTCATAGGTCGACGCTCAACCACTGAGCCATGCCAGCTGGGCAATACGAGGGCATATTTAATAAAACAAGCATGTCTATTTTTGAACTTGTGAAAGCACAGTAAAACCTCAATATAACAGACTAATTGGGGCGAAGTGGTGTCTGTTATAGCTGTAAGTCTGTTATATAATAAAGGAGATTTTCCAAAGGCATATATTAAAAAATTGGCAAATAAGTTAACCTGTTTTTACTTATATACTAGTAAACACTTTGGTGTAATTAAAATTAAGTATGTATGAAAAGTTTAATTTCACAGAAAAATTTTCTGTGTGTATTACAGTAATTTTACATTTATACTGAATAGGCCCAGTAAATGCGTCCATTGACCAGTCACCTTGAGTAAACAAATTCACATGGCTAGGGCATGGCTTAGTGCAAGTCAGACATCCGGCAGCAGGGCTTGAAACTGCTGCAAAACCCTGGAAGGTGTGGCTCAGCGATTAGAGCATCATCCTGTGTTCCAAAGGGTCTCAGGTTTGATTCCTGGACAAGAGCAGGTACCTGGGTTGCAGACTCAATCCCAAGTCCCAGTCTGGGTTCTTACAGGAAGCAGCCAATTGGTGAATTTCTTTCACCTTGATGTTTTTCTCTCTCCCCCTCTCTCCCCGCCTCACTCTCCCCTCTCTACCTCCCCCTCTCCCACTTTCCCTCCCTCCCTCCCACTCTCTCTCAAAATCGATGGGAAAAATATCCTCGGGCCCTGGCTGGTGTTTCAGTGGTTAGAGCATCGACCTGTGCACCAAAGGGTCTAGGGTTTGACACCCGGTCAAGGGCATGTGCCTCAGTTGCAGGTTTCCCAGCTCTGGTCAGGCTGCATGGAAGAGGCAGCCAATCAATGTATCCCTCTCATGTCGATGTTTCTTTCTCTTTCCCCCTCCTCCCTCCCTTCCATCTCTCTCTCTAGAAATAAATGGGAAAAATATCTTCAGGTGAGGATAAAAGAAATCCTCAGGTGAGGATTAACAACAACAAAAAACTGCTACAGAAAGTCACGCCACACAACAGAACCAGTTACCTCAAGATGCAGTATGATCAGATCATTATGATCATCTGCTAATCATTCACCAAACACTGTTTATCAGCAGTGACTCTTGGATGTAATATGTAGTTGGCTATAGTTGTAGGTATGTAATATTTATGTTGGCAAAATTACTTAAGTGTTTTTTTTCTACATATGGCCTGTTCGCTAAAATTTGTTTAAAATAATACGAAAAATAATCTGTCGATTTAATTATAAGCAAATCTTGGTTAAAAGCATTTTTAAATTAACGGTGTTAATTTTCACATATGACATACAGACCAGAAATTCTGTCCGTTAAATCCGAAGTCTGTTAAATCAAGTTCCGAAAAATAGAGGGTTTGCTGTATTTTGAAATGTATAAAAGGAAGCTGAAGTTGGGTACATGGTCAGCAAATAGAAACATGGCCCATAAAAATAGGAAATGTTTTTAAAACTAAATTGGATTCTCTTCCACAATGCCAGGCCCACTGCTGGCCACAGAACCCCCAGGGGAGAGCAGGAAGGACCTTGTGCTACTTACTCTTGTTGTCAGAGAAAACTGTTGGCCTGGTGGTGTGAGTTCCTCTCCGGAGCCATTTAGTAGATGAGAGCAGTGGAAGTAGTTTCCAATTATATCCATTCTAGAGGCCCCATGCATGAAATTCTGCAAGAGTAGGCCTTCCTTCCCCAGCTGCCAGCACCGGATTCCCTCTGGCACCTGGGACCCAGGCTTCCTCGCAGCCCCGGCTTCATCCGGAAAGACGTATGTTCTAATTAGCATATTACACTTTTATTATTATAGAAGCATATTATGCTTTTATTAGACTACCCTTCAGTCACCTGGCTTTCTCCTAAAGAGCTGTTTGCTTTGATCTCTGAGATCATTATTGTGTTTATGACTTTGAACTAAAAACTTAGGTGATTTATTGGTTGGTTCATGGTTTAATCTTTTCCCTCTGAACACATGTATATTCTAGAAAAGTAATATTGATTTAATTTCTGTTTTAAGTTGGCAAACAGACAAAACACTTGCCAATACCTCTCCCTTTATTGTTAGTGTGTGCTTTGCTACCAGGCCCCTCACACTGCTACTGTGGGCATGTCATAGCCCTTTAGCTTTCCATGGCTTTGTGTCTGGTAAGGGTACAATATGCTTAAGTAAAGGAATTCCATGGGGGGTAATTAAAAATAGACTCCTGGACAGCTGGGGTTGGGGGCTGAGGGAGGTAGAGGTAGTGTGGCGTGGTCCTGTCCACAGAGCCCTCTGTCTGGCAGGAGTCACACTGTGATAGGAATTTTTAAGGTACCACTGCACTATTAATACCAAAAAGCCTTTCACCTGTGCTCCCGCTCCTGAGAATTGACCCTGATGAAGTCATCTACCTGTGGTCGGCAAACTGCGGCTCGTAAGCCACATTCGACTCTTTGGCCCCTTGAGTGTGGCTCTTGCACAAAATACCACATGCGGGCGCGCACGTACAGTGCGATTGAAACTTCGTGGCCCATGCGCAGAAGTCAGTTTTCGGCCTGGGCGAGTCTATTTTGAAGAAGTACTGTTGATATTTGGCTCTGTTGACTAATGAGTTTGCCGACCACTGATCTAAACTATGGTGAATAAGCCCAGCCGGTACGGCTCAGTGGTTGAGCATCACCCTATGAACCAGGAGGTCAGGGTTCAATTCTTGGTCAGGGCATATGCCCAGGTTTCGGGCTTGATCCCCAGTGTGGAGCATGCAGGAGGCAGCTGGTCAGTGATTCTCTCTCATCATTGATGTTTCTATCTCTCTACCCCTCCCCCTTCCTCTCTGAAATAAAAAATATATATATTTTTTTAATAAAATAAAATATGGGGAATAAGGTTATGAGCCTTCATTTTTTTAAAAATCTTTATTGTTGAGAGTATTACAGATGTCACCTTTTTTTCCTCCCATTGGCACCCTCCACCTGGTCCCTACCCTACCCCAGGCCTTCACCACCCTATTATCTGTGTCCATAGGTAATATAAATATGCTATAAGATCTTTGGTTAGCCTGGCCAGCGTGGCTCAGTGGTTAAGTGTCAACCTATGAACCCGAGGTCACAGTTCGATTCCATCAGGGCACATGCCTGGGTTACAGGCTCGATCCCCAGTAGGGGCTGTACAGGAGGCAGCCCATCAGTGATTCTCTCTCATCATTGGTTTCTATCTGTCTCTCCCTCTAACTTCCTCTCCGATATATATAAAGATCTTTTGGTTAATCTCTTCCCACACACCCCCTCACCCGTTCCCTCTGAGATTCATCAGTTCCATTTTTCCATGCCTCTGATTCTATTTTATTCATCAGTTTATTTTGTTCATTACATTTCTTATTCATTTGATTTTTATATTGAATTGTTGATATACTAGTATATATATTTATTGCCATTTTATTGTTTATTTTTTAATCTTTCTCTTCCTCCTCCTCCCTTCTTCCTCCTCCCTTCTTCCTCTTTCTTTATTTTCTCCCCTCCTCCTCCTCCTCCTCCTTCTCCTTCTTCTTCGTCTTCTTCTTCTTCTTTGAAACTCTTTATCTGGCCTTAGCCGGTTTGGCTCAGTGGATAGTGTCGGCCTGCGGACTGAAGGGTCCCAGGTTCGATTCCGGCCGAGGGCACATGCCCAGGTTGCGGGCTCGATCCCCAGTCACGGGCCTGCAGGAGGCAGCTAATCGATGATTCTCTCTCATCATGGATGTTTCTATCTCTCTCTCCCTCTTCCTTCCTCTCTGAAATCAATAAAGAAATATATTTTTTTAAAAAAGAAACTCTTTATCTGATTTTTAATTCTAAATGATAGCCTTTTCTGGGTAGAGTAATCTTGGATGTAGGTCCTTGCTGTTTATTCATCACTTTGACTATTTCTTGCCACTCCCTTCTGGCCTGCAAAGTTTCTGTTGAGAAATCAGCTGACAATCATATGGGCACTCCCTTGTAGGTAACTAACTGCTTTTCTTTGCTGCTTTTAAGATTCTCTCTTTGTCTTTAACCCTTGGCATATTAATTATGGTGTGTCTTGGTATGGGCCTCTTTGGGTTCCTCTATTTTTTTCACCAGGTATGGGAAGCTTTCTGTCATTATTTCTTCAAATAGGTTTTTAATATCTTGGTCTCACCCCCATAATTTGAATGTTGGTACTCTTGAAGTTGTCCCAGAGGCTCCTTACACTATCATCTTATTTTTGGATTCTTTTTTCTTTTTGCTCTTCTGATTGGGTGTTTTTTGCTTCCTCATATTCCAAATCATTGATTTGATTTTTGGAATCCTCTACTCTACTGTTGTATCCCTGTAAATTCTTCATTATTTCAGTTAGTGTATGCTTATTTTCTGAATGGTCCTTTTTCATGTCTTTGACATTCTCACTAAGATCCTTGAAAGTCTCACTAAGTCCCTTGACACTCTCATTAATTCCTTTACGCTCTCATTAAGATCCTTGAGTAACCTTATAAGTATTATTTTGAACTCTGTATCCAGTAGTTGCTTGCTTCCATTTCTTTCATTTGTAATATATTTATTTGTCTCCGCATTTTGGCTGCTTCCCTGTGTTTGTTCCTATGTATTAAGTAGAGCTATTAAGTCTCCTGGAATTGGTAGAGTGCCTTGTGTATTAGGTGTCCTGTAGGGCCCCGTGGCTCATTCTCCCCAGTCACCTGAGCTGGGCACTCTATGTGGGCCCCTGTGTGAGCTGTGTGCACAGTCTTGTTGTAGTTGAGTCTTGATTGCTATTGACTTCACTGGGAGGAATTTACCTCCAAGCCAATTAGCTGTGAGGACCAGCGGTGTCTACAATGGAAGAGACACCCCTATGGAGCAGGACTTGCTTCAGTGGGTTTTTGTGCTCACTTAGTCTGCCCCTTCAGTGAGTCACTTGTGGATGTTTAGAGTTGCAATATGGTATGGTCTGAAGTTGTTCACCGAGTGCACTGGCTCTAGGGCCTCCCAGGAGGTGCAAAGTCAGCCACTGCCTGGAGCCACCTGGCAAGAGCTACAGAGAGATCTGCAGATAGCTGCTACTTGTATTGGGCTAGGAAGTGCCAGGTGAGGCCCAGCTGTGAAGCAAGGCAGGCTAGTGCTAGTGCCGGGTCTCAGGCCTTTTATTGATAGTTTTCACACCAGCTGCTGCTTGTTTGAGAGATTTTAGCAGTCTGAAGCCTGAGCCAGGACAGGCCATTCATATGGTAAAGCAGCTGCATACAGTTTGGGTGGGGCTGCAAATTGGATGGGGCGGGGTCTCAGGGATTCACCAGGGCTGAGTGAATAGTGTGGGCCAAGCTGATGGAAACTCAGGTATGGCTGCCAGTCAGCTCTGCTGTGGGGGGAGGTCCCAGCACAAGAACAATGACCCCTGCGAGTACCCCTGTCTGGGAAAAAGTCACCCCCAAGTTCCTGCCCCGGTGCCAGATAGTCCAGTTCCTCTCCATATGTCCCTGGATTCCCCAAAAGCAGCCGCCCAGCACTGGAGCTCAGAGGAAGTGGGATGGTGTACTGGTAAGTTTGTGCAAGGGCCCTTTAAGGGGAACACCTGGGACTCCAGCAGTTTGCATGTCACTCAGCCACAATCCCCGCTGGTTTTACAGTTCAAAGTTACTGGGACTTCTCTTCCAAGCTCTGGAACCCTGGGCTAGGGTTCTGGTGTGGGGCTGGGACCCCTTGCTTCTCACGGGAGGCCTTGAAGATATCCCTTCAGATTAATAAAATGCCACACATGGGTACTGGACCGGCCCGTTTTGTGCCTCCGCCCCTCCTACCAGTCTCGATGTGCTTTCTTCCTTTTTTTTTTTTAAATATATTTTTATTGATTTCAGAGAGGAAGGAAGAGGGAGAGAGATAGAATCATTAATGATGAAAGAGAATCATTGATCGGCTGCCTCCTGCACACCCTCTACTGGAGATCAAGCCCGAAACCCAGGCATGTGCCCTTGACTGGAATTGAACCTGGGGCCCTTCAGTCCGCAGGCTGATGCTCTATTCACTGAGCCAAACCAACTAGGGCATGTGCTTTCTTCTTTACTTTCTCTAGTTGTCGGACTTCCATTCAGCCAGATTTCAGGTGGTTCTGAATGATGGTTGTTTTGTATATCAGTTGTACTTTTTATGTGGTGTGGGAGGTGGCGAGTACAGGCATTTACCTGTGCCACTATCTTGGTTCCTAACCCAAGATCTTATAACTATGAGCCTTTCTTCAGATGAGCCTTTTTCAGATGAAAAATTGGGTCCTAACTGTACAACTCAGTGAATGAGAAGTGATTTAAGGTACATTCATCTGAAGGAATGTTAAACACATACTTACAAGAGCTATTATCATGGGAAAGTGCTTACAAAATAGTGTTGGTGAATGAAAAAAGCAGGGTATAGAATTATATATACACTAGTTAGAGCTATATTGAAATAGTAATTTGAAATGAAAACAAAAATGAGATACTGGTTTTCACCAAAAGAATTGGCAGTGACCAACAAAAGGAAACAGTGCTGGCTAGGGTGTGTGAGACCAGCGCACCACCCACAGCGGGATTGGGGGCTGGGGTAGCCATCTTGGTAAGCATTTTGGCACTATGTATCATGAGCCCTTTAGAGTGAAATGTTTTATTCTTATAATCTCAATTTTAAGGATCTTTCCCTGAGAAGTTAAAAAGAGAAAAACAGAGATAAAGATTTTTTCTAATTATAGTGTTATTTATAATTAAAATTACAGTATATTGATGTTCAATGATAAGGAAATGGTTATAATGGACTGCCATTAAATGTGTTTTTTTTATTTTATTTATTTTTTGGTGTTAATCCTCAGCTGAGGATATTTTTTCCATTGATTTTTTTTAAAATATATTTTATTGATTTTTTACAGAGAGGAAGGGAGAGGGATAGAGAGTTAGAAACATCAATGAGAGAGATACATCGATCAGCTGCCTCCTGCACACTCCCCACCGGGGTTGTGCCTGCAACCAAGGTACATGCCCTTGACTGGAATCAAACCCAGGACCCTTCAAGTCCACAGGCCGATGCTCTATCCACTAAGCCAAACCGGTCAGGGCTTTCCATTGATTTTTAGAGAGAATGGAAAGGAAGGAGGGAAGGAAAGAGAGAGAGAAATCGATGTGAGAGAGACATATTGATAGATTGCCTCCGGCATGCACCCAACCTAGGGCCAGGGATTGAACCTGCAACCCAGACAGGTGTTCTTGACCTGAAATCGACCCCGTGACTCTCTGGTGTTTGGTTCAGTGCTCTAACCACTGAACACACCAGCCAGGGCAAATGTCATTTTTTTTTTACAATGTGGATAAATGCTTAAGAGGCAGTATAAAGTAAAAAACAAAACAAAAACTATAACAGTGATAGTAATAATAAAAAGGAACTCTTAATAGCATGTATTATGTGCCAGGTATTATTCAAATACTTTACATATTAATCCTCACAACAGACTTGTGAGATAGGTACTATTTATTATCTCTACGTTGTAGATGAGGAAAGTGGGGCACAGAGAGGTTCAGTAACTTGCCCAAAGCCTCACAGCTCATTAGAGGGCAGTGATGTGATTGAAGTCCAGCATATTAGTGGCAGCATCCATATTCCCAACCCCAACATTGATTCTATCAGAGCCTTTCAAGATTTGGAGCACCTTAACGCATGATCCAGTTACAGTTGTTCATATACAGTATCTTTTTTAAATAGGAGGAAAGGAAGAGCAAATGCATTAAGGTATTGAGAAGGGTCATTTCTGGTTTAGAAGATTATGGGAAATTATATTATACTTTTCTCCATTTTCCCGATGTTAAGCAATGATCTTTTAATAGAGAAAAAAATAATAAAGGATTTTAAAACATGTGTTAAGAGGAAGAACAAATAGGAGATGGATTGACTCCATGAAAGAAGCCATAGGCCTGAGTGTGCCTGGACAGGACAGTATGGGATGGACAGAGCCAAGTCAATGGCATGTAACACATATTTTAAAAAAGAAAATAGCCCTAGCCAGTGTTTTCAGTGGTTAGAGCATCAGTGCAACCAGTCAATGTTTCTCACATTGATGTCTCTCTCTCTCTCTTCCCCCTCCCTCCCTCTCTCTCTCTCAAAAGAAATCAATGGAAAAAGTATCCTCCAGAGAGGATTAACAAAAGAATAATAATAATAAAAGAAAATAGACTGAAAAGTTAATAGTGATTGTGATAAGATAATTTTTTCTTTTTCTAAAAGTGGTATTTTCTATTATATAGATACTAGAGGCCCAGTGTACGAATTCGTGCATGGTGGGGTCCCTTGGCTTGGCTGGTGGTCAGGGCTGATCAGGGCTGTCTTGCCCAGTCCCAATCAGGGTGATCGGGGCCGGTCAGCCAGGGGGAGGGACTGCGGGAGGTTGGCCAGCCCCAGGAGGTTGGCTGTGGGAGTACATTGACCACCAGGGGGCAGCTCCTGCATTGAGCATCTGCCCCCTGGTGGTCAGTGCATGTCATAGCAACTGGTTGATCTGTCATTTGGTCGCTTAGGCTTTTATATATATAGATGTTACTCATATAAATTTTTAAAAATAAATACCTGATTACAAGCTAGCCATCCTGGTAATTCTGGAAGTTTGATGCTCAGGTTGATTTTTGCAGGAGAGGAGGATGCTGGCTGGGCTTCAGGCAAGCCGAGGAGGCCCCATGGCCCAGGAGCACAGGGGGAAACCACTGGCCTTGGTTCTCTGGAGGGCGGAGCCTATGGTTACTGTCAGCTCCTCAGTTTTCAGATTTCTTCACTATCTTCTGCATGAGCATTTGTACAGTATCTTCTTTTTGTTGTTCTTTTTTTGTTGTTGCTAATCCTCAGCTGAGGATATTTTTCCATTGATATTTTTAGAGAGAGTGGAAGGGAGGGGGAGAGACAGAGAGAAACATCTGTGTGAGAAAGACACATTGATCGGTTGCCTTCCGCATGTGCCCCGACCAGGGCCAGGGATCTAGCCTGCAACCAAGGTATGTGCCAAGCCTGGAATCGAACCTGGAACCCGTCAGTCCGCAGGCTGAGGCTCTATCCACTGAGCCAAACCAGCTATGGCTGTACAGTATTTTAAGCATATAAAGTGTGTTTGCATTACTCTTATAAGAAAATGTATTTATAATACATGCTTTGAAAATGTTGACAAACATTACTTTTGTTTCCTTCTGCATTTTCTCAAAAGTTAGAAGATTAGAAACCTTCCGTTGCTTCCCTGGTGTCCTGATCTTTTTCTGTGTGCCTCCGCAGGAAGGAAGCGGGAGTGGTTTAAGGTAGAAGAGGCCATCAAAGTGCTGCAGTACCACAAGCCTGTGCAGGCGTCATATTTTGAGACGTTGAGGCAAGGCTACTCCGCCAACAACGGCACCCCGGTCATGGCCATCAGATGACTGAAGACCTGGAAGAGGGTGGAAATTGGAAACCAGACTGAGTGCAGACCTTCCCTCTCACCCTTGCTCTCCTCCCTCTCCTCACAGGCCTCCTCTCTCAAATAAGGCATGGCAGCAGAGAAAGGGCTCAGTGATAATGTTGCTGTTTGGTGTTATGTGATGGGCTTTTCTTCTCAGTTGGGTGGGGGGGGGTGTAATTTGTAAGTCCTTTTGTGCATGATCTGCCCCTCCCTGTTCACATCCTACATTCTCAGAGGCAAACAGCCATCCTCTGCCTCGGATTCTGAAGGGTTCCGTCTGTCACATCCTGGCCCTGGCCAGGCTCTCTTCTTCGATTTTTAAATTTTTTTAAATTAAAAGATACCAATACGAGATGAAATTTTTCAAGAATGTGCTCGTAATGTGCTCTTCTGCCCAGTGGTTGGTCCCTTTCACTACAGGGTACATTTATCTACACATTATATACTGGGCATATAATATGTAAATAAGTGACTTTTAGAAGAGGAATTTAACTGTTTAAATGTTTCAAGGTTTTGTTTTGTTTCTTAATTTGGGGCGTTCTGAAACAGAGCCTCACAATTTATGTTTTCTTTTAATGTTAGTGACTAGACCAGTTCCCTGCCCCTCCTCTTACCCAGTCACGACTGCAGTGAGCGGGGCCGGGGAGCACAGCCACGTCACAGCTCCCGGATGCATGGCCTTTCTCCTCGCAGCTGTTCCGGGCCCAGGAGGAACCGGGAAGAAACCTCGTTCCTTTTTAGTACCAAGCCAGGAGCCAATGGCCTCCGCTCAGATCCAGGAAGCAGTGATAGAAATGGAATTCCTCCCTGCCTGTTGACAATAGGGATTTGAACTGGGTTCTTGGGATTACTTTCCAAAAACTGGAGCGTCGGGCCCTGTTCCTGTCCTGCTGGTTTGGAGTTTTTTCCGTAATGCTGCTGCTCACCGACAGCAGCCTCTCCTGTGCGTCCATGCCATAGAGCATGCGGCCTGGGTCTGGCCTATGTGCTGAGCAGCCAGCCATCCTCAGTAAGTGCAGCTGTGCAGCCCTTCCCCGCCCAGGTAACCATGCTAAGTCCCGAAACGTACGCAGGAAGGCAATCCAGGTTTTGCTTGTCTTTGTGAAAGGTCATAGCACTTGCAAGTGCACCATGAGCATGCTCAGAAACACCGAATGTCTCCCCTGCGGTGTAAAGGCCGCGATGTGGTGGAGTGCGTAACACTTGCTGGACAGGTACACAGTGCGTTGGCTCCCTGCAGACTGTCCTGTTAGGTTTGATACAGGTCTCCTGCTGCTTCATCTGCAGTTGTGTTGTCTAGTTGGGAAGTCGGGGTCTGAAATCTGGAGTCGGGTGGGGACGCACTGCTCAGCCCCTGGCTTGGGAAAGGAGCTTGTTGCTATACCCTCAGTGGCATCTCCTTTGTCAAAACACAGCCAAGATGTGAAATTAGAATCGTAGTTCTCTTTATTTAAAAATTCTAATAAATACTCAAACTTTGAAAAGCTTTTGCTCTTCCCTCCCACTAGAAGAATCTAATGTATCTGTTTGGCCTGTGTCGTGTAGTTTTCAGCATTTGGGGGTGTCAGTTGGTGAATTTAAATTTTGCTGTCTCCTCAGTTCGCATCTTCTCTCTGAGTCTTAAACACAGAACCGCCGGCAGCGTCCTTCGTACTGTCCCCTCTGGGAAAGGAGCTCTATCCCCAAGGAAGGGTCCCAGCCGATAGAGACAGCAGATGGATTGTCTAACGCCACTCACTGTTCACGTCCTCCTTGAAGACACACAGACACTGCTGCTTGCGGCCTGACTTGGGGCGTTGGAGGTTCTGTTGAGATACCTGCAGGGACATGAAATAAGTTCAGCCAAGCACTGCGTGGAATCCCAGAAGCACGTTCTCCAAATGCTCCTCCCTTTGGGAGGTGGATGGAGGTGCTTTTGCAGAGCAGTCGGTGCCTGGGGAGGGAACCGCAGCATACAATACTGGGGTCCGTGGTCTGAGGAGTCTTCTGGGCGAGAACAGCACTGCTCTGCGAAGCCCAGCTCGGATTGGTGGTGGTGTCTGGGTCAGGAAGGTGGGCTGTGCCAAGGAATATTGTTCAGTGACATGAGTGGGTGCTGTGAACACAGTTAACGAGAGAGCGTGCGCTGTTTGCATGACTGACAGCAGGAGGCTTTGTCCAGCGGTGTTGTCCGTGTGGCACCGGGGTTCTGATGAGCAGGGACTAGTGCGTCCCCCCGGCACTGCGAACACTGTGGCTGCCGTGACTGCACTCACAGTCCTTTTGTGATATCTCCCCAGAGAAAGTAAGGGAGAAACAAGAAGCCACAAAAAGTGCCCTACTTGCAAAATTCTTTATTGACACCAGTTTGCCATTAGTTCTGCTCGATAGAAACAGGTGTGTGTGTCCAGGGCAGAGACCACCTCTCTCACAGGGAGTCTGCATGTTGTTCTGGATTCTGGCATCACCTGAGCGTCCAACCGAGGCCACACCCTCAGGATGGAGAAGGGTAGTAGTGGGTCTTTAAATTCACATTTGTGTTTAGTTTGTAGATTGCAGCCACTGGGGAAACACAAGTGAGGTCATGCCATCCTCATGGACCAGGACATGTGTGTGTGTGTGTGTGTGTGTGTGAGAGAGAGAGAGAGCGCGCGCGCTACTCTCAGGAGTCAGATGTGTGAGATTTTTTTTAATGTTTTCATTTATAGAGAGAGAGAGAGAAGCCTGGGTGTGAGGAGCATGTGTTGGATTGTTGGTGGCCTTCCCGAGCAGGGCAGCAAATGAGACAGGAGTCGAGCTTTCTCACAGCAGACATACAGGACGGACACATTAATGAATTGACTTGTTTTTACAAGTGTCTGCTGCCCCGTGCCCTGCATAGAGAGGGCTCCGTCACTGAGTCTGAGCTGAGCCTTGGGGAGGGATCAAAGCGGTGGGTTGCTGCCCCCCTCGCCTGGCGTGCAGTGCCTGGGCCGCGGCTCCGGCCGTGGGGCGTGCTGTGGGCGTAGGGCACTTGGGCCTGACTCCCCGGCCTCTGGGGAGCGGGGTCACTGCCCTCTGAGAGTGTTTGCAGCGGTTTTGTAAACATGTTGCTACAGAGTCAAGTTCCTTCATGGCAAAAAAAGTACTTTCTGTTTTGCTGTTAGGAGTCAGCCCTGTGCGTTCTCTCAGACTTGTTTAGAAGAAAAAGTTCCAGGAAGGACCGTCCCCCTCACTCTCCTCCCCTTTCTCTTCTCCACGGACAGTGGTCGTGGAGGCCTGGGCCTCTGCCGGAGGACTGGCCGTCTTCTGTGGGGCGTGCGTGCGTGCGTGGCACGGGCCTTGCTTGCCTCTCTCCCATTTCCATCTGGTGCTAGAGTCGCCAGCACCGCGGTCGGCCTCCCCACCTGATCTCTTTTTTTAAACAGCTTAGCCTGAGCCACATTTTTTTTTAGTTTACAGAAAGGATTTCATAACAATGTGATTTTGCCACAACTGTAATTTGCAATGTCCTGAAGTGCTCTGTAAGCCTGTTGCAGTTGAGAGTAGGTTTAGAATTAGAAGAGATGCCTGCAGAATCACCAGTGGGATGCAGTTCTGCCTTAAGAGAAATGAGGGTTAGCGACCATTGACGAGATAGCGTCATCCTGGTCCCGACTGCATTTCAGAAAATAACCCACATTTACCAGAAACAGTGGAGACATCAGGACAGTTACGTCAGCAGTTCCAGAGCGAGGACATCATGTAATAGCGGTGAACCGTGCAAACACTTCTCTAGTTCTTACTCTTGAAGATGAGGAGGTCGGAACTGAGGTGGTGAGTTCACACTGCCTGGCCAGTCACTTCCTGTGGGTCCTGCTGGGTGGCACCTCTTTCCCGGCTGCAGAGGCTTCGGGCTGCGCCACTCCGTGTTGGCGGCTGAGGCCCTGCTCCATCGGGCACCGCCTCGCTCGGAGCAGAGGGGACAGCAGCCCAGAGCCAGCCTCGTGATCAGAGAGCTGTGCTCCGTGACACTTGAGATGTCACTGAAACAGTGGGACATTGAGATTGTCAGGTAGATTGTAAACGGAAGCACTGACTGCAGCCTGTAAAGGGGCCGCTGTCCGCGTCGGGTCGGCTGCGATCACTGAGCCTTGGGACCCAGGGACTAGGCAGACTCCTCCACTCCTGCCCCCACGGGCAGCGGCGCTTTCCCACCACGTTCTCACCTGAGCTGATGCCCTTTCAAGGATGGGAGAGGCCTAAGCAGGACACCTGAGAAAATGACACCTCTCACCTTCAGATTAATCACATAATCTGTCCTCCATGTCCCCTTAAAAATTAATAAATAGAGAAGCAAAAATCCCACTGGGATTGGTTCGGACGGGCTCCTTGCGCTGAGGCGAGTGGTCACTGGTGTGGTGCATCTGCAGTGTGAAGTTTTCTAAGTAAAAAGGCATGTCTGCCTCTCTGAGGCTTCGCGATCGATCATTCACAGTGGCGATCAGCGAGCTTGAGCTTGTCTCAGAGAGAGAGACTGCCGGGCAGGGAGCTCGCAGGTACACTCAGAACCCAGCGTGCCAGGAGGGCCTGTGCTGGAGAGGAAGTGTGATGGCTGTCTGTTCCTCCAGCAGTCGGTTGTTTATTTGATTGCTCTAGGTTTCCTTCGGTTTACATTCCATTCTTAACCCCAAAGGGGCCATCAGAACACCAAAGGAGGCATTTAAAACCCTGGAGGTGGCCTTTAAAAGATACAGTAAAGCAGTGCTGTCACTCCCCGGGTTCATCAGCCTCGTGGCAGCCAGTCCAGAGTGAAGGTTTTGTTAATCATTGAGTTGAAGAGCTTTAATACTGGTTCTGGAACAATTACATACTAAATCGCTTGCCATCTGTGGTCATTATCTGTGGGTGTACCTGTGAGCGAACATCTTGACAGTCCAGTAAAACCACTCTTCTGGGCTTGAGGTTCCATTTAGATCAGAATCTTAAGTCTTTGTAATTCCTTAGGAAAAGGCAAGATGCCTCCATCCGATCCGACACCGGCCTGAGGCCGCCTCCCCTCCGCTGTCGGGCAGGTGGGCGCAGCAGCTCACCTGCAGGATGCGGTGTCCCATGCTTTCCTGGAAACCCCACTTAACTAACGCTGATGCGAGCCCGCCCGCTGAGCACTTTGTGCTGAACTGAAACGTTCCCTGACGCGGCTGCAGGCCCAGGCAGCCTCTTTTGTGTCCTGTTGAAAAAGGCCTTTCAGGCTCACTAGCACATGACCCGAGAAGACATCTAGTTCTGGTTACTTGATTCCAGCAGCATAACAGGCGTGACTTACACTGGGGAAGGTCGAGGCTCATTGTAGAGACACTGGGAGCCTCCCGGGCAGAGGGGAAGTGAGGCTGTGGCGGCTTCCCGCGCTGGGGTGAGAGGAGGACTCCGAGGGCTCCTGCTCAGCAAGCAGGCAGCCCTGCTCCTCGGGAGAGCGGGAAGGATCCCCATGGACGTGGCAGGGGCTAGGCCACAGCGCTACCTGCCCGTCACCTTCCCACACGCTCAGAACCCGAGGGGCTCCCTCCAAATTCAAATTTGCTTCGGTGTCTTGTTTAGCCTGAGAACGTCACCCTTTCGCTTCCGCCCGTGGGTGGACATGTGTGGACGCTGCTCAGGGCACAGCTGCATGAGTGAGGCCAGGGCCAGGGGCCTAGTGTTGAGTTTAGCAGTTAGCCAATTAGAGTAGTTAACTCTATTGTAAAAGAAATACAGTATGTGGTGCGGTGTTGTAAATGTCAGGTCTGTATTTATTGTTTTGTGGTCTAGAAACTTTCAAACTGGTTTATAATCAAAAGGTTGGTGGTTAAAATAAGTAAAATGTCAGTCAGTACATCCAAGTAAAGAAAGGTAGCTACCAGTGTGCCCGTGTGTGAGGACGTTCAGAGCATTGGAGGGTGTTGGGAGCTGTTATAAAAGTAAAGCAGGTGTCTAGGGCCTACCCAAGTGTGTTCCTCCCAGAGAGCTTAGTCGCATCTTCATACTCGCTCTTGCCCGCCCAGCCTTTATTTCAAGGACTTTGTCTTCCGTCCCGTCCAGTGAACGTGGTAGGGGCGGGCTCTGAGGAGTAGGCCAGCCCTCGCCCTGTTTGCTCAGCTGCAGGGTTTGGTCTCCAAACAGCATAAGGTTTATTTAAGGTGATTCCTCACTAGGGTCACCTCCACTCCTTCATCTGCCCTGGGCCATTCCAGCTCTAAAACAGACGAGGTTCGAATGCTTCCAAACCCTGCGGCGAGTTCATAAAGGTATTTCCAGGGAACCCTTCGGATTGAGGCCAAGTACCCAGGATGTATTGAGTTTAATTTTTTCCCAAGGACAGAAGTCTTAGTCGCTTCCCCGTGGTGCTCATCCATGTAACAGAGGCTCAAATGGCCAAGTCCAGTCAAGTCTCCAGAACTGAGAACCAGGGCCTGTGTACCCAGGGGCCAGCTCCTGGGATCACCAGGCTCCTAGACTGTTCTGATCCCACCAGAACTCTGCAGCTGTCCCTGTGCATCGGGGTCACTCAGAGAAGCCCACGTTTCAGCCTTCCCACCATCAGGTCGCTCGGACCACTCTACCAAGTGGGCGTGTGTACCCGTTTAGGCAGCGTGCTCGGGTTTGTACAAAGGGGAGAAAGTTGGAGAGGTTGGCAGAAATACCCCCAGATGAGCGCAGCAGAATGGGAATCCACGGACCGGCGCTTGTACAGGAGGAGGTCCTCTAACCTCTTGGGACCTGGTGCTGCATTGTGAGTCGTCAGGTCTGCACCCCAATCCAGATGCACTCACTCCAGGACTTACGTTCCACCCATGGGTATATGGCCCCGTTTTCTGTTCCTTTTGTTTCCAAACAACCTTGCTTGGTGTTGCATGGAAACAGGTTTTCCTCCCTGCCCACCTAGGCCTCTTCCCTGTCTAGGCCTCTTCCCTGTGTCTTCACAGCACCCTGAGGAAGACTGTGCCCACAGCAGCCTCGGGGAGGGGGCTGCGGTCCACAGACACGAAGGGAGCGGAGCTTTCCTGTTTCCCTTTCTCAAGCAGGGTTGCTGGGCGCCTTCACCCCTCTCCTTACGGTGCGGTTAGCTGTGGAGGAGGGGAAAGAAAGGGGAACAGGGACCAGCCCCAGGTTTGGGTCTGAGAGGTGCACAGCAGAGGTGAGTCTCACGCCCCCCTGTAACAGCAGGCCAGCCACATGTAACCATTCCCCTTCTTGCCTCAAGCGTCGGCTTATGTGGTGCCAGCAAGAGGGCACACAAACCCCTCCCCGCGGCCCAGAGCTTTGGTAGTGCCCCGTTCTCCACCCCCACATCCCACTTCTTTCTGTACAAATGCTTAAACCTGTGAGCGCGCTATTCCTCTCTATGTTAATCAGTTTTCTTCTCCATTTGAGCTGTGGGGGAGGGAAGGGCATTGGAATTGTAGGTTGTAATCTTGTGCCAACCAATAAAAACCAGTATTTCATGCACATCCATGCTGGGTGTCGTGTCTTCTTTCTAGAGGTTTTCCTTGAGTCCTTCGCATCCGTCTCTGCTGGGTTTGGGGGCGTTGCCCCAGAGCTCACCCCTGTCCCCGTGGAAGGTTTGCTGTCCAGGTGAGGGCTGGATCGGAGACCCCGGGGCAGACTGGCAGTGCCCGTGCTGCAGGGCAGGGATGAGCCACATCCCAGATTACTGGGGAGCATGCGAGAAGTGGCCCCCTGTGGAATCAGGAGGTGGCGGGGGGGCTAAGGGGGGCTGGGGTGGTGTTTGCAGACATGCGGTAGTAGGACCTCCAGGCAGAGGACAACCAGGGGCCGTCGGCGGGACAGCAGCAGTAAGTGCGCTGGGTCCCCAAGGCCTGAGGACTAGTGAGCATTTGAGCTGTAATGAGGAGTGAAGCGCAAGGAGGCCAAGTTACAGAGACCACGAGAGCCAGGCCAGGGAGTCTGGCTTCACTGCAGGTGACGACTTTTTAAAAATATATATTTTTTTAATCCTCACTCGATATTTTTCAATTTATTTTAGAGAGTGGAATAGAGAATAAAAGACAGAAACATTGATGTGAGAGAAACACTTCGATTGGTTGACTCCTGACCAGAGCCCGGGCCAGGGAGGAGCCTGCAACCGATTTATGTGCCCTTGACCAGAATCAAACCCGGGGCCCTTTGGTCCGCAGGCTGACGCTCTACCCACTGAGCCAAACTGGCTAGGGCTAAATTTTATTGATTGATTGATTTTAGAAAGAGAAACATCAATTTTTGTTCCACTTATTTATGTACTCACTGGTTGATCTTATGTGTGCCCTGACTGGGGATCGAACCCCCATATCAGGATGACACTAACCAGCTGAGCTACCCACAGGGCCAGGTGAAGCCTTGAACAAGACAGCCATATAGAATCAGCCACGATTGAGGAGGCGATACAGGTTCAGTGAGTGGACCTGGGGAGCAGTAGAAGCAAGAAAAAGCAGCATGTCAGTCAGGTAGACACGCTCTCACCGAGGCAGGCTGGCCACTGGCTCCACGGCACAGCCAGGCTGTGCACCCACAGGCCGCGGTGGTCAGTGTGCCGAGTGTCGCTCTCTGGATGGACGACGCTCCCAGGAGCCCGACTCCTGAGGGAGGACAGTCGGCTTGTTTGATGATAAATGTCAACCAGGTTACCTGGTGAGTGCACCGGCTGTCTGTGTAGGCACCAAACGTAGGCAGAAAGCTGGTTACTGAACAATAACAGCCTGGGGACATGATGCCACCACGGACACACCCCTATCAGGGGTCAGGTACTTTCCCCATAACGTTCTGACTCCCAGGCCTCCTTTGTCTGCAGGCCTCCTGTGATGCTCACCCCCTTCCGCCATCACAGGCTTCTTTCTTTTGCCAGATTTAGGTGCGTCATGAGGCTGTGAGCTTAGGCATGTGCGCTAGGTGGGATGCTGCTGATGTAAGTGATCCTCAGGAAACCACCACAGGGCCACCTCTCCTTGGGAGCTGGGGTTCCAGAAACTCCATTTGCTCATCTCAGATCACAATGGGCCATTCTAGAGGCGGCCCTCACGTTTACTACACTCACAGAGGGTACACGCAAGCTGGGGTCACCTTGCTGCAGCCCAATCTCCCAGGAGCCGGCAAGGCTTGTGGCTAGAGAGACATCTACAGAGGCCCCCAAACTTTGAGCATGGGTGACAAGAGAAACTTATCCCAGAGAACTAGGTGCAGCTGTGATGTTGCTGGAACTAGCACTGGAAATGGGGCCACAGCGTGCATTGCACTGGCTAGGCCCCCCGCATGCTGGGTGGCAGCTCTGACCCTCCACACCATATGGAATTGGCAGAATTGCGCTCCCACCCAGGTCAGGCTGGCTCCCTCCTCTCCCAGGGCCTGGCACCATGCCCAAGAGAGCCTGGTGTTTAAACCATGGACGTGTTTGCTTTCTGGTTTCAGACACGTTTGGGGAGTGAAAGATTTATCTCCTTGGTCTTGTGACACCCAGCTAACATCTCAGCATCTGAGGATGCAGCCGGGAGGCTCCAGGTTCTATGTCCTGCAGAGCAGCAAATGTGCTAAACCCAGAACACAGCCTCACGGGCACCGCCTTGGGCGACAGATGGCATGAAATGGGAGAGGCGACAGCTGAGGAGGTAGCCATTGAAGGTGGGGCGACAGGGAATGCTGGAGAGAGCTCAGGCAGGGGGACCATGGACAGGTGGGATGGAGTAAGGGATTCAGAAAAGGCAGGAAGGACAGTCATTCAACAGAAGCCGCTTGCTAAAATAAAAACATTTTCAAAGAGGCTGCTCGCTTTCTATAATAGAAGGTGTGAACGTTGGAATTAGACCAGGTCTCAGCTTAGCTGTCGAGCTCTGTGATCTAGGACAAGTGACCATCCCTGTTCCCGCCTGTTCAGTGGGGAATCCTACTCTGCAGCACTGAATTGTGAGTGTGAAGCAAAGAAGTGTGTGATCGCCTGGTGGCTGTGAGTGACACCTGTGGGGAAACGCCCAGGGCTGTGCTAAATCACTAAATTAACCAGGTACCTGCCACGGTATTTTGAATTTAATTTAAAAAGATTCGCCCTAGCCGGTTTGGCTCAGTGGATAAAGTGTCGGCCTGTGGACTAAAAGGTCCCGGGTTTGATTCTGGTCAAGGTCACATGCCCGGGATTGCGGGCTCTGTCCCCAGTGGGGGGCATGCAGGAGGCAACCGATCAATGATTCTTTCTCATCATTGATGTTTCTATCTCCCTCTCCCTCTCCCTTCTCCTCTGAAATCAATAAAAAAATATTTTTTTAAGAAAAAAAAAAGGTTCACCGCTTGCGTCTATAGACGCTTATGGCGTACAAATGGTTTAAAAAATAGTCACAACAGGCACACATAGTCACAATGCAATGTGACAAGTGCAATGAGAGAAGGCTGAGGGCCCCTGTGCGGTTTCATGCGGGATGAAGGCATTTGAGACGAAGGGCCAGCATGTGCAAGGGAAAGGCACTGTGCTGGGCAGCAGCCAGTTTGCTGGGGCTGGAACAGGATGGCAATAGTGGGCGGGGAGCGGGGGAGGCTGCGGGAAAGGTCAGCCGGGGTCAGGTGGCTTGGCAGGCTGTGTGAACTTTACTCCGCGTGACAGGGAAGCTGACAAAGGTTTTAAACAGAGCATGACTGTATCTGGGCATCTGGGGAAGACAACACTGCTGTCCACCGAGTCCCAGGCCTTTGTGCCAGGCGATGTGTGACGGCTTCACATTCAGTCTCCGCAGTCCTGTGACACACAGGGCCTGTGGTCAGCACCACTGCGTGGGAAAGACATGGAGGCTGAGGAAAGCAACTATTCTGTTGTGTCGAGCCAGCCCCAGTTCCCCTGTTCACTGGCCCCACGTTGGGCGCCATACATGCCGAGCCCGCAAGGCCATGGGTGAACCTGAGAGGGGGCAGTGAAGGATGGAGAAGACAGACAAGAGAATAAAGCCGTGCGCTAGGTGGGACGCTGCTCTCTCTGATGGAGAGACAGTGCCCCAGCCTGCAAGCCGAGTCTTTATTTTATAGCCAGATTCCACGAGGCAAAGTAAGGGCGTGGTTACAACGTTCTCGCAGGTTTCGAATCTACTCAATTACATGCACCTGATCAAGCTTTGTTTACTTGCTGCAGCTCCCACAGCCCATATCACTCAGCCACATGGGACCACAAGTTCAGACCATAAGGTCAAGCTTACAACTATACAGCCTTTGGCTATAATTGTGCTGGGACTTGCACGTGGCTTTGCCACGAAAGGATCGTGCCCTCTCATTAGTCCCAGGCTTGAACCTGTCCAAACACTGTAGCCGCTCTCCACACTTTGTAAAGGTATTAGGAGAACTAATATTTTTTAAAGAAATTTTATTAATTTTTAGAGAGAGGGAGAGAGAAACATCAGCCGCCTCCTCTACCAGGGATCGAGCCCGCAACCCAGGTATGTGACTGGGAATCCAGCAGGCAACCTCTTGGTGTACAGGCCGAAGCTCAGCCACTGCGCACACCTGCCAGGGCTAAATTAAAAAAAAATAAAAATCCCCTGCTTCTGCTTCTTCCTCTTCTTTTGGAAGAGTTGGAATAGGATTGATGTTAATGCCTCTTTAAATGTTTGGTAGAATTGGCTAGTAAAGCCATCTAGTCCTGGACTTTTCTTTGTTGGGAGGTGGTGTTGTTTTTTTAAATCCTCACTAAATGATATGTTTTTATTGATTTTGGGAGGGAGGGGAGGAGGGAGGGAGAAACATTGATCAGTTGCCTCCGGTAGGTGCCCCGATGGGGAATCAAACCTGTAACCTTCTGGTGTATGGGATGACACTTCAACTAACTAACAACCTGGCTGGGATGTCGGAGGCTTTTTGATTATTGGTCCAGTTTTCTTACCATAGTTTTGTTAAAAGTTTCTATTTCTTCTTGAGTCCATTTTCAAAATTTGCGTGTTTTTAGGAATTTGTTTATTTCATCCAAATTCTCACATTGCCATACAGTTATTCATAGTGTTCTCTTATACTCCCTTTAATTTCTGTGAAGTCCACAGTAGTGTGCCAACCTTCATTTGTGATTTTAGTTATTTGCATCTTCTATTTTTTTAAATTTATCTTTATTGTTGAAAGTATTACAGATGTCCCGTTTGTTTTTCCCATTAATGCCCTCCACCCCACACCCACCCTTCCCAGGTCTTCACCACTCTATTGTCTGTGTCCATGGACTATGCATATATGCATATAAGTTCCCCAGTTAATCACTATGCATCCCCCGCCCACAACCCCTTCCCTCTGAAATTCATCAGGCTGTTCCATGCTTCTGTGTCTCTGTATCTATTTTGTTCATTAGATTCTACATATGAGATCATGTGACACTTACCTTTCTCCAACTGGCTTATTTCACTTAGCATAATACTCTTCAGGTCATCCATGCTGTTGCAAATGGTAAGAGTTCTTTCTTTTTTACAGCAGCATAGTATTCTATTGTGTAGATGTACCACAGTTTTTTTTTATCCACTCACCTGTTGATGGGCACTTGGGCTGTTTCCAAATCTTAGCTTTTGTAAATTGCGCTGCTGTGAACATAGGGGTGCATATATCCTTTCTGATTAGTGCAGTGCTTCTGGCCCTTTAAATACAGTTCCTCATGTTGTAACCCAACCATAAAATTATTTTCGTTGCTACTTCATAACTGTAATGTTGCTACTGTTATGAATCGTAATGTAAATATCTGATATGCAGGATGGTCTTAGGCGACCCCTGTGAAAGGGTCATTTGACCGCCAAAGGGATCGCGGCCCACAGGTTGAGAACCACTGGATTAGTGTTTCAGGTTTCTTAGGATATATTCCTAGAAGTGGGATCATTGGGTCAAATGGCAGTTCCATTTTTAATTTTTTGAGGAAACTCCGTACTGTTTTCCACAGTGGCTGCACCAGTCTACATTCCCACAAGCACTGAACTAGGGTTCCCTTTTCTCCACATGCTCACCAACACTTGTCATTTGTTGGTTTGTTGATGGTAACCATTCTGACAGGTGTGAGATGGTACCTCATTGTCATATTAACCTGCATCTCTCAGATGATTAGTGACTTTGAGCATTTTTTCATGTCTCTTAGCCATCTGTATGTCCACTTTGGAGAAGTATCTATTTAGATCCTTTGCCCATTTTTAAAATAGATTATCTTCCTTGTGTTAAGTTGTATGAGTTCCTTATATATTTTAGAAATTAACCCCTTATTGGATATATCATTGCCAAATATGTTCTCCCATACAATGGGCTCCCTTTTCGTTTTGTTGATGGTTCTTTTGCTGTGCAGAAGCTTTTTATTTTGATGTCCCATTTGTTTATTTTCTCCTTAGTTTCCTTCATTCTAGGAGATGTATCCATAAACATATTGCTACAAGAGATGTCTGAGATTTTGCTATTTTTCTTCTAAGAATTTTATGGTTTCACGACCTACATTTAAATCTTTTATCCATTTTGAGTTTATTCTTGTATATGGTGTAAATTGGTGATCTAGTTTTGTGGGTTTTGTTGTTGTTGCTTATTTGTTTATTTTTCATGTACCTGTCTAATTTTCCCAACACCCTTTATTGAAGAGACTGTCTTTTTTTTAAGCATATTTTTATTGCTGTCAGAGAGGAACGGAGAGGGAAATGGAGATAGAAATATCAATGATGAAAGAGAACCACTGATTGGCTGCAACACCTCCAACTGGGAATAGAGCCCACAACCAAGGCAGGATAGAGCCAAGAACCAGGGCATGCACCCTTTACTGGAATCAAACCCGGTACCCCTCAGTCCGCAGGCCAATGCTCTATTCACTAAGCCAAACCAGCTAGGGCTGAAGAGGCTGTCTTAAGTCCATTGTATGCTCTTGCCTACTTTGTCAAATATTAAGCATAATGGCTTAGATCAATTTCTGGGTTCTCTGTTCTGTTCCATTGATCTATATGCCTGTTCTTATGCCAATATCAGGCTATTTTGAGTACAGTGGCTTTGTAGTATAACTTGATATCTGGTATTCTGATTCCTCCAACTTTGTTCTTCTTTCTCAAGATTACTGTGGTTATTAGGGGTTTTTTTTTGGTTCCATATAAATTTTTGTAGTGTTTGTTCTAGATCTGTGAAATATGTCATTGGTATTTTAATATGAATTACATTGAATTTATAGATTGCTTTGGGTAGTACGGACATTTTAATGAGGTTGATTCTACCAAATCTGTGAACACATTATATTCTTCCACTTGTTTATGTCTTTCTCTTTCTCTTTTTTCAGTGTCCTGTAGTTTTCCTAGTACAGGTCTTTTACCTCCTTGGGTAAGTTTATTCCTAAGTATCTTAATTTTTTTGTTGCAATGGTAAATGGGATTGCTTGTTTAGTTTCTCTTTCTGAGAGTTCATTATCCTATATAATAAAGAGCTAATATGCTAATTAGACCAAACAGCAGGATGACCATCCAGAGGACCTTACGGTTGAAGCTAGAGCTGTGAGGGCCAAGTCCCATGCACGAATTTCGTGCATTGGGCCTCTAGTTGGTGTATAAAAATGCCATCAGTTTTTGGGTGTTGATTATGTATTCTGCTACATTGCCAAATTCATTGATTAAATCTAGTAGTTTTTGGTGGAGTCTTTAGGGTTATAATATCATGTCACCTGCAAACAATGAGAGTTTTACTTCCTCCTTTCCAATTTGGATGTCTTTTATTTCTTCTTGTCTGATTGCTGTGGCTAGAACTTCCAGTACTATCCTATATCCTATATAATAAAAGCCTAATATGCAAATTGACCGAATGGCAGAACGACCAGTCACTATGACATGCACTGACCACTAGGGGGCAGATGCTCAGCACAGTAGTTGCCCCCAGCCCGCAGGCCCCAGGCCAGCCAAGTGGGTGCCAGCAGGGACCCCCCTGTCGCCCCGCAGATCGGCCCTGATCACAGGACAGGCCTAGGGACCCTACCCGTGCACAAATTTTGTGCACCGGGCCTCTAGTTTGAATAAGAGTGGTGAAAGTGAACATCCCTATCTTATTTCTGTTCTTAGGGGAAATATTTTTAGTTTTTGCCCATTGAGTATAATGTTGGCTGTAGGTTTGTCATAAATGGCCTTTATTATGTTGAGATTTGCTCCCTCTATTCCCACTTTGCTGAGAGTTTCTATCAAAAATGGGTGTTGGATTTTGTTGAATGCTTTTTCTGGGTCTGTTGATATGATCCTGTGATTTTTGTCTTTCAATTTGTTTATGTGATGTATCACATTTATTGATTTGCAAATATTGTACCAGCCTTGCATCCCTGGAATAAATCCCAGTATATTGCTGGATCCAATTTACTAAAATTTTGTTGAGGATTTTAGCATCTATGTTCATCAGGGATATTGGCCTGTAATCCTCTTTCTTTGTAGTGTCGTTATCTGGTTTTGGAATTAGGGTAATGTTGGCCTCATAAAAATAGCTTGGAAGTGTTCTTTCCTCTTGAATTTTTTAGAATAGTTTGAGGAGGATAGGTGTTCTTTGAATGTTTGGTAAAACTCCCCTGTGAAGCCATCTGGACCAGGGCTTTTGTTTGCTGTGAGTTTTTTTGTTTGTTTGTTTGTTTTTTATTACTGCTTCAATTTTATCAGTAGTTATCGGCCTATTCAGGTTTTCTGATTCTTCCTGATTGAGTTTTGGAGGATTGTATTTTTCTAAGAATATGTCCATTTTGTCCAGTTTGTTGGAATATAGTCATTTGTAGTATTTTTTTATGGTCCTTTTATTTCTGTGGTGTCACTTATTACTTCACCTCTTCCATTCCTGATTTTGTTTATTTGAGTCCTCTCTCTGTTTCTTCATGAGTCTGGTTAGAGGTTCAACAAACTTGTTTATCTTTTCAAAGAACCAGCTCTTGGTTTTATAGATCTTTGGTATTATTTTTCTAGTCTCTATGTCATTTATTTCTGCTCTGATCTTTTTTTTTAATAAGTATTTTTTAAAATATATTTTTATTGATTTCAGAGAGGAAGGGAGAGAGAGAAAGAGAAACGTCAATGATGAGAGAGAATCATTGAACGGCTACCTCCTGCACATCCCACACTGGGGATTGAGCCTGCAACCCAGGAATGTGGCCTGACTGGAAATCAAACTGTGAACTCCTGGTTCACAGGTCAATGCTCAACCACTGAGCCATGCCAGCTGTGTGTTTGTCTTGTTTTTTTGAGGTAGGCCTGTAATGCTATGAACTTCCCTCTCAGAACTGCTTTCACTGTGTCCCATAGATTTTGGGTTGTTGTATGTTCATTGTCATTTGTTTCCAGGAAGTTTTTGATTTCTTTATCTCATTGATAACCCATTTGTTGTTTAATGACATGCTATTTAGCCTCAATGTGTTTGAATGTTTTGGGGTGTTTTCATTATAGTTGATTTCTAATTTCATTCCATTGTGGTCTGAGAAGATGCTTGATATGATTTCAATCTTCTTGAACTTGTAGAGACTTAGTTTGTGTCCTAACATGTGGTCTATCTTTGAAAATGTCCCATGTGCACTTGAAAGTAATGTATATTCTGCAGCTTTGGGGTGAAATGTTCTGAAAATGTCAATTAATTCCATCTGATCTAGTGTGTTGTTTAGGATCACTGTTTCCTTGTTGATTTTTTATCTAGAAAACCAGTGATGTCCAACTGCTGTGGCTCAGTGATTGAATGTCAACCTGCAAACCAGGAGGTCATGGTTCGATTCCCAATCAAGGCACATGCCGGGGTTGCGGGCTGGATCCCCAGTGGAGGGTGTCCAGGCGGCAGCCAATCGATGATTCTCTCTCATCATTGACATTTCTCTTTCTCTCTCCCTCTCCCTTCCTCTCTGAAGTAAATAAAAATATATTAAAAAAGAAAACCAGTGATGTCAGTGGGGTGTTAAAGTCCCCTACTATGATTGTATTGCTGTCAATATCTCACTTAAAATCCTCTAGAAGTTTTTTTTATATATTTGTATGCTCCTGTATTTGGAGCGTATCTGTTTACCAGAGTTGTATCCTCTTGTTGTATCGATCCCTTTAGTTTTATGAAGTGACCTTTTGTGACTGATTTATTTCACTTAGCTTAATGTCTTCAAGATGCATCCATGTTGTAGATGTGTCAAAACTTCATTTCTGTCCTAGCTGTTTTGACTCAGTGGTTAGAGCATTGGCCCAAGGACTGAAGGGTCACAGGTTCAATTCTGGCCAAGGTCATGTACCTCAGTTGCAGGCTCAATCCCCGGCCCTGGTCAGGGTGCATGTGGGAGGCAACCAATCAATGTGTCTCTCACACATTGATGTTTCTCTCTCTGTATCTCTTCCCTCTTACTTCCATTCTACCTAAAAACCAATGGAAGAAATATCCTCAGGTGAGATTAACAACAACAACAAAAACTCTATCCTTTTTAAGGTGGAATAATATTTCATTGTACATACATTTTGTTTATCCATTTATCTGTTGATGGGCACTTGATTGCTTCCACCATTTGACTATTGTGCATAATGCTACTATGAAAATGAGTGCACAAAAATATAGATCCAAATATGTATCTGCTTTCAATTCTTTTGGGTATATACCCAGAAGTGAAATTGCTGGATCATATGGTAGTTCTTAATTCTTTGAGGAACCATCATACTGTTTTCTATAATGGCTACACCATTTTACATTTCCACCAGCAGTGCACAAGAATACCAGTTTCACTCAGCCAGCGTGGCTTACTGATTGAGTTTTGACCTATGAACCAGGAGGTCAGAGTTTGATTCCCAGTCAGGATACATGGCTGGGTTATGGGCTCAGTCCCCAGTGGAGTATGTAGGAGTCAACCAATCAATAATTCTCTCTCATCGTTGATGTTTCTATCTCTCTCCCTCTCCCATCCTCTCTGAAATAAAAAATATGTTAATTAATAAATAATGTAGAAAATATTCTTATAAAACAAAATTTGTTTCACTACATTCTCACCAACAGTTATTATTTTCTGCTTTGTTTCATTTTAAATAATAGCCATCCTCCTAATGGGTGTGAAATGGAATCTCATTGTGGTTTTGATTTGCATTTCCCCAATGATTAGCCATCTTGAGCATCTTTTCATGTGGCTATTGACCATTTATATATCTTCTTTGGATAAATGTCTATTCAAGTCCTACTGGATCATTGTTACATCCATTCT
Organism: Myotis lucifugus; assembly: GCF_000147115.1. Taxonomy (NCBI): domain Eukaryota; kingdom Metazoa; phylum Chordata; class Mammalia; order Chiroptera; family Vespertilionidae; genus Myotis; species Myotis lucifugus. The sequence continues at coordinate 76,131 of NW_005871820.1, read as the reverse complement.
GCCAATCTTGTCGTTTGTGTGTGTGGTAAAATATACATAAAATTTACCATTTTAGCCATTTAAAAATAAATAACTCAGTGGCATTAAATAAATTAATAATGTTGTGCAATCATTACCAATCCTTGTATTTTAATTACTGAACTTAATCCATTTACATTTGAAGTGATTACTGATAGTGAAGGACTTACTTTGCCATAGTATTGGTTTCCATGTCATATCTTTTTTGTTTCTCAATCCTTACAATACTGTCTTCCTTTGTATCTGCTTTTTTCCTAGTATACCATTTTTATTTCCTCTTCATTTCCTAGTTGTTTTCTTAGTGGTTACCATGGGGATTACAATGAACATCCTAAGATTAACAGCTGATTTATCATCCGAAACCATGGAGGCCAGAAACCAGGATGATATATTTAAAATACCAACAGGAAAAACAGAAAACAAAAAGTCTGGCAGTCAATAATTGCATACCCAGAAATACTATTATTCAAAATTAGCCGAAACCGGTTTGGCTCAGTGGATAGAGCGTCGGCCTGCGGACTGAAAGGTCCCAGGTTCAATTCCGGTCAAGGGCATGTACCTGGGTTGCGGGCACATCCCCAGTAGGAGATGTGCGGGAGGCAGCTGATCGATGTTTCTCTCTCATCGATGTTTCTAACTCTTTATCTCTCTCCCTTCCTCTCTGTAAAAAATCAATAAAATATATTTAAAAAAAAATTAAGGAGAAGTTAAGACATTCCCAGATAAACAAAAACTAATGAAATTCATTGCTAACAGAACTACAGCCCTACAAGAGATGCTAAAGGGAGTACTCAGACTAAAACAAAAAAGCACTAGATGAAAACTAGTAAGAAATAAAATAATTGGTAAAGGTAACTCCAAGGTAAATATAAAGACTAGTATTATTGTATTTTATGTAACTCCTCTTTTATGTTTCTTACTAGAGGCCCAGTGCATGAAATTCATACACGGGGGTGGGGGTGGTCCCTCAGCCTGGCCTGCACCCTCTCCAATCCGAGACCCTTCGGGGGATGTCCCACTGCCTCTCGCAATCCAGGACCGCTGGCTCCTAACCACTTGCCTGCCTGCCTGCCTGATTGCCCCTAACCACCTCTGCCTGCCTGATCACCCCTAACCACCTCTGCCTGCCTGCCTGATCGCCCCTAATTGCTCCCCTGCTGGCCTGATTGCCCCTAACTGCCTCTGCCTTGCCCCGCACCCGGGACCCAGGATTCCCTCCTACGGCCAGTCACAGGCACCCAGAACCTGGGCTTCCCTTCCTCTGGCCAGCCACAGGCACCCAGGACCTGGACAGGCTTCACCCGGGCTGGCGCAGCCGCAGGGGACCATGGGCAGGCGGCTTCACCCAGGCTGCAGCCACAGGTGCCCGGGACCACGGGGTGGGTGGCTTGTTCCTCTTCTTGGCTGCAGCCTGGCTGGTCCCCATTCCTCTCTTGCAAGCTCATTTGTGCCTGGCTGGTCCCCATTCCTCTCTTGCGAGCTCATTTATGCCTGGCTGGTCCCCACTCCTCTCTCCCCCGTGTTAAGTGTCTGAGCCTTTACGGCGTGATGGCGTGAGGGCATGACGACAATTTTCATATTAGCTCTTTATTATATAGGATATGATTTAAAAGATATATAAAACAATAATTACAAATCTATGTTAACATACACACAACGTGTAGAGGTGAATTTGTAGCAACAACATAAAATGTGTGTGTGTGTGTGTGTGTGTGTGTGTGTGTGTGTACAGAATTGGATAGGAGAAATTAATGTATGCTATTAAAACTAAGATGGTATAGCCCTGGAGGAACTAAGATGGTATAGCCCTGGAGGAACCAAGATGGTGGCATAGGTACACACCTGTACTTGCTGCCTCGCACAACCACATCAAAACCACAACTAAAAGACAAAATGGATATCATCCAGAACCACAGGAAGGCTGGCCGAGTGGAAGTTCTACAACAAGAAGGAAAAAGAAAAGCACATTTGAGACTGGTAGGAGGTGCGGAGGTGCAGAGGTACAGAGGCGTGCACGAAACGGGCTGGCAACTGGGTGCGCTGTTCTCTTTTTCAATCTGGAGGTAGATACAAGCTCCCGATTGCTCTGAACTCCAGTTCCGGGCGAGACTCTGGGGACTCAGACTCATATGGGGAGAAACTGGACTGTCTGGCATCTGGCAGGAACACAAGGGTGGCTTTCTCTCAGAGGTCTTGCAGCCATCACTGTTCCCACAGGGTGCAGAACATGGAGACACGGGGACCTTGGGGACCTATCCAATGCAGGGCTGACTGGCAGCCACTGCTGTTTCTCTGCCCTGGTGATTCCCTGAGACCCCACCCCACCCAATTTACAACCTCACCCAAGCTGTGCACAGCAGCTTTTGCATATGAATGGCCTGTGCTCTTGCCACCTAAAACCTAACAAACTGCAGCTGGGTCAGAGAGCTCCAGAGCTTCCAAAAGAAGGCCTAAGGCTTGACAGCAGCCTGCATTGCTACACAGCTGGGCCTCATCTGGGCACTTCCAAACCCCAAACAAAGAGGAGGAATCTGCAGGTGTCTCTGTCGCTCCTGCTGGGTGGCCCAGCCAGCCTGGTCTCCCCCAACTGCCCTCTCCTGCAGGCCCGGTCCTCCCCAACTGCCCTTCCCTGCCGGCCTTGTCCCTCCCAACTGCCCTCCCCTGCAGGCCTGGTCGCTGCCAACTGCCCTCCCTGCTGGCCTGGTTGCCCCCAACTGCCCTCCCCTGCAGGCCTGGTTCCCCCCAACTGCCCTCCCCTGCAGGCCTGGTCTCCCCCAACTGCAGGCCTGGTCCCCCCCAACTGCCCTTCTCTGCTGGCCCGGTCACCCCTAACTGCCCTCCCCTGCAGGCCTGATTGCCCCCAACTGCCCTCCCTTGCAGTCCTGGTTCCTCCCAACTGACTTCCACTGCTAGCCATCTTGTGGTGGACATCTTGTGTCCACATGGGGGCGGCCAACTTTGACCACATGAGGCTGCCATCTTGTGAGTTGGAGTGATGGTCAATTTGCATATTACCTCTTTATCATATAGGATATATATATACACACACACAAAAAAAAAAAAATAAAAAAATAAAAGAAATTAAAATATATAGTTTTAAAAAATAGCCCTAGCCAGTTTGCTCAGTGGATAGAGCATTGGCCTGTGAACTGGAGAGTCCCAGGTTTGATTCCAGTTGGGGGCATGTGCCTCCATTGCAGGCTCAATTCCTAGCTCTGGTTGGGGCATGTGGGGGGAGGGGCAACCAGTGGATGTGTCTCTCTCACATCGATGTTTCCCTTTCTCTGTCTCTCCCCCTCCCACTCTCTCTAAAAATCAATGGAAAAATATCCTCAGGTGAGGATTAACAAAACAAAAGATAGACATTTAGTACTATAAATTTCTTTAATAGAGGTGTCCACAGATTGACATGTTGTTTTCATTTTCATTCAGCTCAAAATATTTCCCAATTATTCTTTATCCAGAGGTGTGCTATTCATTTTCCAAATACAGTATAGCAGGATTTTCTAAGGATTTTACTGTTACTGATTTTTTTAAAGATTTTTTGTTGAATTTTTAAAATCTTTATTGTTCAGATTATTACAGATGTCCCTCTTCTCCCCACTCCCCATAGCTCCCCAACACCCAGTTCCCACCCCACCCCAGGCACTCACCACCCTATTGTCTGTGTCCATAGGTAATGCATGTAAGATCTTTGTCTAATCTCTTCCCACACCGCCCCCCACACCTTCTTCCCTCTGAGAATCGTCAGTCTGTTCCATTTCCATGCCCCTGATTCTATTATATTCACCAGTTTATTCTGTTCATCAAGATTTTTTATTTGTTTGATTTTTAGATTCAATTGTTGATAGATATATATTTGTTGTTCTTTTTTTTTCTTTTTTCTTTTTTTTACCTTTTTCTTCTTCTTCCTCTTCTTAAAGAATGACCTTCAGCATTTTATATAATACTGGTTTGGTGGTGATGAACTCCTTTAGCTTTTTCTAGTCTGTGAAGCTCTGACCTTCAATTCTAAATGATAGCTTTGCTGGGTAGAGTAATCTTGGTTGTAGGTTCTTGCTATTCATCACTTTGAATATTTCTTGCCATTCCCTTCTGGCCTGCATAGTTTCTGTTGAGAAATCAGCTGACAGACGTATGGGCACGCCCTTGTAAGTAACTAACTGTTTTTCTCTTGCTGCTTTTAAGATTCTCTCTTTGTCTTTTGCCCTTGGCATTTTAATTATGATGTGTCTTGGTGTGGTCCTCTTTGGATTCTTTTTTGGGGTTCTCTATGCTTCCTGAATTTCTATTTCTTTCACCAGGTAGGGGAAGTTTTCTGTCATCATTTCTTCAAATAGGTTTTCAATATCTTGCTCTCTCTTCTTCTGGCACCCCCATAATTCATATGTTGGTACACTTGAAGTTGTCCCAGAGGCTCCTTACTATCTTCATATTTTTGGATTCTTTTTTCTTTTTGCTCTTTTGGTTGGGTGTTTTTTGCTTCCTCATGTTTCAAATGATTGATTTGATTCTTGGGATCCTCTAGTCTACTTTGACTCTCTGTATATTATTCTTTATTTCAGTCAGTGTATGCTTAGTTTCTGACTAGTCCTTTTCCATTTTTTTGGAATTCACACTAAGATCCTTGAAAGTCTAAGTTCCTTGGAAGTTTCTAGAAGATTCTTGAGTAACCTTATAGCTGTGGTTTTGAACTCTATATCTAGTAGTTTTCTTTATTCCATTCCTTTTATTTATGATATGTTTCTTTGTCTCTGCATTTTGGCTGCTTCCCTGTGTTTGTTTCTATGTATTGGGTAGCTGCTAAGTCTCCTTGAGTTGATAGAGTGGCCTTGTGTAGTAGGTGTCCTAAAGGGCCCAGTGGCTCAGCCTCCCCCAATCACCTGAGGTGGACACTCTTGGTACACCCCTTTGTAAGCTGTGTGCACAGTCTTGTTTTAGTGGAGCCTTAATTACTGTTGGTGTCACTGGGAGGAATTGACCTCCAAGCCAATTGGCTGTGGGGACCAGCTGCAACTACAGTGGGAGAGCTGCTGTGCAGAAGACATCCTTATGGAGCAGGACTTGATTCGGTGGGGTTTCAGTGCTCACTGAGTCTGTCCCTTGAGTGTGTCGCTTATGGATGTGAAGAGTTGTAATCTGGTATGGTCTCACACTGACCACTGGGTATATTGGCTCTTGGGCCTCCAGGGAGGTGCAAAGTCAGCCATTGCCTGGGGCATCCAGCAGGAGCTACAGAAAGATCTGCAGATTCCTTCTCTTTGTATCGGGTTTGGAAGTGCCCACATGAGGCCCAGCTGTGAAGCAAGGCAGGCTGGTGCTGGTGCCAGTCTTGGGCCTTTTATTGATAGGTTTGGGGTTCCCTAACCCAGCTGCAGCTTGTTTGACAGATTTTTAGCCTGAGAAAGGACAGGCCATTTGTATGCAAAAGCCGCTGCACACAGCTTGGGTGGGGTTGTAAACTGGATGAGGCAGGGTCTTAGGAAATCACCAGGGTGAAGCAAACAGAAATGGCTGACAGTCAGCTCTGCACTGGTTAGGTCCCAGCATGGGAACAATGACCACTACGAGTACCTCCATCTGGAAGAAAGCTGCTCCTGTGTTCTTGTCCCAAAACCAGATAGTCCAGTTTCTCCCCATATGTGTCTGAGTCTCCAGAGCCTTGCCCGGCACTGGACCTCAGTGGAAGAGGGAGCTTGTAAATTCAGTTCGTGGTGCCAGCCTTTTAAGAGAAGCAGCTGGGTCTCCAGTAGCCTGGGTGTCACTCAGCCCCAATCCACACCTGTTTTTACAGCCTGTAGTTCTTACTGCTCATAGGGACTTCTTTCCCCAGCTCTGGAACCCTGGGCTGGGGGGCTGGTGTGGGGCTGGGACCCCTTGCTCCTCTGGGCGGCCTCCGCAGAGGTGATCTCCCTCCTGATTAAAAAAGCGGCATGCGGTGTGCTGGGCCAGCCCGTTCCGCGCCTCCGTACCTCCTACCAGTCTCAGTGTGCTTTCTTCTTTACTTCTCTAATTGTAGTATTTCCATTTAGCCAGCTTTCTGGTGGTTTTGGATGATGGTTGTTCTGTATTTTAGTTGTAACTTTGATGTGGTTGTGGGAGGTAGCGAGTACAGGTATTTACCTATGCCACCATCTTGGTTTTCCGAGTCTATTAAATTTTTTTATAAGGGGGTGAGAGAGTGAGAGAAACATTGATGTGAATGCAGCTGCCTCCTGCATGCACCCCACTGGGGACCAAGCCCTGACCTTAATTGAACTGGTGACCTTTCAGTGTTCAGGAGAAAGCTCAACCAACTGAGCCATACTGGTCAGGGCTGTTAATTGATTTTTTTTTAATAAGTTTTATTTTTATTTATTTATTTATTTATTTGTTAATCCTCACCTGAGGATATTTTTCCATTGATTTTTTTAGGAAGAGTGGAAGAGAGAGAGAAAGACAGAGAGAAACATCGATGTGAGAGAAACACATCGATTGGTTGCCTCCAGGGAGGAGCCTGCAACCAAGGTACGTGCCCTTGACCAGAATTGAACCCGGGACCCTTTGGTCTGCAGGCCGATGCTCTATCTACTGAGCCAAACTGACTAGGGCTGTTAATTGATTTTTAATATAATTCCATTATGATCAGAGCATACTTTGTATGACTTGAATCCTTTTTGATTTATTGATGCTTGTTTTAAGGTCCAGAATATGATTTGTCTTGATAAATGTTCTATGTGCACTTGAAAATATGTAACTTATTAGGTGGAGTATTCTCTCAATGTCAATCAGGACAAGTTGGTTGATAGACAGTGTTATTCAAGTCTATTATTTCCTGGCTGATTATTTGTCTACTCATCTTTCAGTCACTGAAAGAGTAGTATTGAAATCTCTGACTATAATTGTGGTTGTCTTTCTTGCAGTTCTATCAGTTTTTGTTTTATATATTTTGAAGCACTCTTATTAGGCCCATGAACATTTAGGATTATTATGTCCTTGATTAATTAACCCCTTCATCATTACGAACTGATCTTCTTTATCCCTGGTAATATTCTTTGCTCTGAAATCAACTTTGTCTGATATTATTGTAGCCTTCCTAGCTTTCTTTTGATTAGCATAAGCATTGGGTATCTTTACTTTTATTCTATTTGAATTTTTATATTAAAGTACATTTTTGTCCTGGCTGGCATGGCTCAGTGATGAGAGTGTTGGCCTGTGCACTGGAGAATCACAGGTTCGATTCCTGGTCAAGGACACATACCTGAGTTGCAGGTTTAATCTCCAGCTCCAGTCACGGCATATGCAGCAGGCAACCAATCAATGTGTCTCCCTCACATCAATGTTTCTCTTTCTCCCTTTTACTCTTTCTAAAAATCAATGGAAAAATATCCTCAGGCCTGACCGGTGTGGCTCAGAACCAAGAGGTAGCTGGTTTGATTCCTGGTCAGTACACATGCCTATGCCCAGGTTGCCAGCTCAATCCCTAGTGGGGACTGTGCAAGAGGCAGCCAATTGATGATGGTCCTCTCTTATTGATGTTTCTATCTCTCTATTCCTCTCCCTTCCTCTCTTAAAAAAAAAATCAATAAAAACATATACATATATAAAATATCCTCGGGTGAAGATTATAAATAAATAAATAAATAAATAAATAAATAAATAAATAAAATAAAGTAATTTCTTGCCCTGGCAGGGTAGCTCTATTGGTCAGAGTGCAATCCCAATACACCAAGGTTGCAGGCTCCATCTCCAGTCAGGGCACATACGGAAATCAACCAATGAATGCATAAATAAATGAAACAACAGAATGATGTTTCTCTCTCTTTCCCCTCCTCTTTCTCTAAAAACATCAGTAAATAAAAATTTAAAAATAAATAAGTACATTTCTCTAAAAACAATTTTTTTATTGATTTCAGAGAGGAAGAGAGAGGGAGAAAAAGAAAGAAACATCAATGATGAGAGTCATTGATTGGCTACCTCCTGCACATCCCACATCAAGCCTGCAACCTGAGCATGTGTTCTGACCAGGAATTGAACTGTGATCTCCTGGTTCATAGGTCGACACTCAACCACTGAGCCACGCCTGCTGGGCTAAAGTACATTTCTTACAGGCAGCATATAATTGGGTCTTGCTTTATTATCCATTCTGATGTCTCTCTGCCTTCTAATTGGTTGTTTAGACCATTTACCTTTAATGTGATTTTGATATAGTTAGGTTTCAGTTTATCATCCTATTGGGGTTTTTAGTTCTATCATCTGTTATTTGTTCCCCTTTTCCTCTTTTTCTACCTTCTTTGGGGTTGAGTATTTTTATTTTAATCCTTATGCAAGGATGTTTTTGATTTTTAAAGAGAGAGAGAATCATCAGTGTAAAAGAAAAACATCAATCAGTTGCCTCCTGTAGGCACCATGGCCAGGGATCAAACCTGCAACCTAGGTATGTGCCCTGACTGGAGATTGAACCTGCAACCTTTTGGTGCACAGGATGACACTCCAGCCAACTGAGCCACTGGCCAGGGCACTTGAGTATTTTTTATTTCATTTTATCTCTTTTGTTGGCTTAGTAGCTATAACTGTTATTTCACTAATTGCTGTAGGATTTATAGTATACATCTTTAACTTACCACAGTCCACTTCAACACAGGAACTAACCAGGCCTCAAATGCGGCCCTGGGGCAACTGCCAACACAGAGCTCTCCAGAGGGAAGGGCCCATCTGTCATCCCAGTCTGCCTTACCCTTGGGAAGTCATCACATTGCTCAGGGCCTCAGCTTACTCATTTGTAAATTGGGGTTGTCCCACCTGCCCTGCATAGCTCAAAATAGTGTTCTGTTCTAGGAGTAAGGGAAGGAAAACATGCTAAGTCTCTAATATTAAGAGCCTCTGGGACAGCTTCAAGCGTACCAACATCCGAATTATAGGGGTGCCAGAAGAGAGAGAGCAAGATATTGAAAACCTATTTGAAGAAATAATGACAGAAAACTTCCCCTACCTGGTGAAAGAAATAGACTTACAAGTCCAGGAAGCGCAGAGAACCCCAAACAAAAGGAATCCAAAGAGGACCACACCAAGACACATCATAATTAAAATGCCAAGAGCAAAAGACAAAGAGAGAATCTTAAAAGCAGCAAGAGAAAAAACAGCCAGTTACCTACAAGGGAGTACCCATACGACTGTCAGTTGATTTCTCAACAGAAACTTTGCAGGCCAGAAGGGAGTGGCAAGAAATATTCAAAGTGATGAATAGCAAGAACCTACAACCAAGATTACTTTACCCAGCAAAGCTATCATTCAGAATTGAAGGTCAGATAAAGAGCTTCACAGATAAGAAAAAGCTAAAGGAGTTCATCACCACCAAACCAGTATTATATGAAATGCTGAAAGGTATTCTTTAAGAAGAGGAAGAAGAAGAAAAAGGTAAAGTTAAAAATTATGAACAACAAATACATATCTATCAACAAGTGAATCTAAAAATCAAGTGAATAAAAACCTGATGAACAGAATAAACTGGTGAATATAACAGATTCAGGGGGCATATAAAGGGAGTGAACTGACAATTCTCGGGGGCGGGGGGGGGGGGGAGGAAGGCGTGTGGAGGGTGCGGGAAGAGACCGGACAAAAATCGTACACGTATGGATGAGGACAGTG
>NW_005871820.1:60344-66386 GCF_000147115.1 Myotis lucifugus | reverse complement strand
GGGGGGGGGGGGGGATAAAGTCTTTTTGTAGGTCTATGTATATATCCGTAAAAAAAACGTCCACGTATAAATGACGTCTGGGGGGGGGGGGGGGGGATAAGGGCAGAAGTTGGGGTGGGAACCGGGTGGAGGGAAGCTATGGGGGGAAAAAAGAGGGAAAACTGTAATAATCTGAACAATAAAGATTAAAAAATAAAAATTTAAAAATTTTAAAAAAATAATAATGGCAGAAAACTTCTCTAACCTGGTGAAGGAAAAAGTCACACAAGTTCAGGAGGCACAGAGAGTCCCAAGCAAGAAGAACTCAAATTGGCCCATGCCCAGACACATCATAATTAAAATACCAAAAATTAAAGACAAAGAGAGAATCTTAAAGGCATCAAGAGAAAAGCAAATTATTACCTACAGAGGAACCCCCATAAGGCTGACACCTGATTTCTCATCAGAAACTCTACAGGCCAGAAGGGAATGGCATGAAGTACTCAACGTAATGGAAAGCAAGAACCTGAAGCCAAGATTACTATATCCAGCAAGTCTATCATTCAAAATAGATGGTGAAATAAAGAGCTTCCAAGAAAAAATAAATAAAAGGCTAAAGGAGGACATCACCACCAAGCCAGCATTACAAGAAATGCTAAAGGGACTGCTATAATGAGGAGAAGAAATAGAGAGAAAAACCTAGGGATATAGAATTAAAATGGCAATAAGTACCTATCGATAATAACCTTAAATGTAAATCGATCAAATGCCCCAATCAAAAGACATAGGATAGCTGAATGGATACAAAAATATGACCCTACTATATGTTGTCTACAAGAGACCCACTTCAGAACAAAAGACTCACAGAGGATGAGAGTGAAGGGATGGAAAAATTTTTCCATACAAATGGAAAAGAAAAAAAAGCTGGAGTAGCAATATTCATACCTGACAAAATAGACTTCAAAATGAAGGCATCACAAGAGACGACAAAGGTCACTACATAATACTCAAGGGATCAATCCAATAAGAGGATATAACCCTGGTAAACAGGTAAGCACTCAATATAGCTGCAGCAATCTTGAGAAAGAAGAACAAAGTTGGAGGAATCACAATACCAGATATCAAGTTATACTACAAAGCCACTGTACTGAAAATAGGCTGGGACTGGCACAAGAACAGGCATATAGATCAATGGAACAGAATAGAGAACCCAGAAATCAACCCAAGACATTACGCTCATTAATAGTTACAAAGGAGCCAAGAGCATACAATAGAGTCAAGACAGTCTCTTCAGTAAATGGTGCTGAGAAAATTGGACAGATACATGCAAAAAAATGAAACTAGACCACCAACTTACACCATACACAAGAATAAACTCAAAATGGATAAAAGTCGTAAATGTAAGTTGGGAAACCATACAAATCCTAGAAGAAACCATAGGCAGCAAAATCTCAGACAACTCTCATAGCAATATGTTTACAGATACATCTCCTGGGGCAAAGGAAACTAAGGAGAAAATAAACAAATGGGACATCAAAATAAAAAGCTTCTGCACAACAAAAGAAAACATCAACAAAACAAAAAGGGATCTCACTGTATGGGAGAATGTATTTGGCAATGATACATCTGATAAAGGGTTAATATCCAAAATATATAAGGAGCTCATACAACTTAACAAAAGGAAGATAAACAATCCAATTAAAAAATGGGCAAAGGACCTAAATACACACTTCTCCAAAGTGGACATACAGATGGCCAAGAGACATATGAAAAAATGATGAAAGTCACTGATCATCAGAGAGAGGCAAATTAAAATGACAATGAGGTATCACCTCACACCTGTCAGAATGGCTACAATCAACAAATCAACAAATGACAAGTGCTGGCAAGGATGTGCAGAAAAGGGAACCCTCGTGCACTGCTAGTGGGAATGCAGATTGGTGCAACCATTACGGAAAACAGTATGGAGTTTCCTCAAAAAATTAAAAATGGAACTGCCATTTGACCCAGTGATCCCACTTCTAGGAATATATCCTAAGAAACCCCAAACACCAATCAGAAAGAATGTATGCATCCCTATGTTCATAGCAGCACAATTTACAATAGCTAAGATCTGGAAACACCCAAGTGCCCTTCAGTAGATGAGTGGATAAAAAAGCTGTGGTACATTTACACCATGGAATACTATGCAACAATAAAAAAAGAAAAATCTCTTACTCTATGAGACAGCATGGAGGGACCTGGAGAGTATCATGCTAAGTGAAATAAGTCAGTCCGAGAAAGACAAGTATCACATGATCTCACTCATATATGGAATCTAATCAACAAGATAAACTGATGAGCAGAGTGGATGCAGAGACATGGAAGCGTGGAACAGAATGCGGAATCTCGGAGGGAAGGCGGCGGAAGGTGGGTGGGAGATAATCAACCAAAGACCTTGTATGCATATATGCAGGACCCATGAATGCAGACAGCAGGTTGGAAAGGGCCTGGGGTGGCGGGCAGGGGCTGGAGGGGGTCGGTGGGGGAAACAGGGAGACATGTAATACTTCCAACAATTAAGATTTTTTAAAAAGAAATAATTCTGAGTAACAGCACAAATTGCTATTTTGAAGTACAGTTGGCTTTTGAATAGCACAGGTTAGAACTGTGTGGGTCCACTTATAGGGGGACTTTATTTTTATTTTTTAAATATATTTTATTGATTTTTTACAGAGAGGAAGGGAGAGAGATAGAGCGTTAGAAACATCGATGAGAGAGAAACATCGATCAGCAGCCTCCTGCACATCTCCTACTGGGGATATGCCCACAACCAAGGTACATGCCCTTGACCAGAATCGAACCTGGGACCCTTCAGTCCGCAGGCCGATGCTCTATCCACTGAGCCAAACCGGTTTCAGCGGGGGGACTTTATTTTTAAATAAATACTGTGAATGTCGGGACGGCCCCAGTAAGGTTGTGACGGCCCCGGTGAGGTTGGGACAGATAATGGGGACCAGTATAGACTGATGAACAGGGGTAGATGCAGAGGCAGAGCAACATTGAACAGACTGTCAAACTACAGTGGGAAGCCTGGGGAGGGTTTGGGGGGGATTAAGAGATCAACTGAAGGACTTGTATGCATGCATATAAGAATAACCAATGGACACAAGACACTGGGGAGTAGGGGCCGGGGGAATGTCAAGGGGGGGAAAAAGGAGACATATGTAATACTCTTTGTAATACTTCAAGAAATAAAAATTATTAAAAAAAAATACTGTGAATGTGAACAAAACAAAACAAAAGAAACCACAACTGGAGTCCTAGCTGGTTTGGCTCAGTGGCTAGAGTGACAGCCCATGGACTAAAGCTCTATCCTGGATCGATCCCAGGTTTGATCCCGGTCAAAGGCATGTATCTAGGTTGCAGGCTCAACTCGTGGGCATGCAACCAATCGACATGAGACATCGATGTTTCTCTCTCTGTCTCTCTCCCTCGCTTCCATTCTCTCTAAAAATCAATTTCCTTGGGTGAGGATTAACAACAAAAAACCCCCCACACAACTAGAAAATTGATGAATATTCTGCCGTAACCCTCCCCTAAGATTCCTGCCTGCAAGAGAGAGATAAAAGGCTCCAGACAAAGGATGCAGGGTGCACTCCCCTCCTGGGAGCAGGCCCTAGCCTCCCCCTCTCCCTCTTCTTCCCCCACAGGCACGAATCTCCTAAACTCTAGGATTCAGAGTTTAGGAGCAGCTCATCCCAGCAACAGCTCATCCCAGGCTAATCCCCTAAGCCTGTCCCCAAGGCCCTTTTCTCTGACTTCCCAGAGAGCTAGGGCCGCCCAGCCTAGCTCACCTGTGGCTGCCTCTGTCCTAAGCCCTTCCTGTTTCTCTCTGTCCCGGTTTTAATTAGCATGCGCTCACAGTCACCTGGACTGGTGGTGTGACATTTTTCCTGAAGTCCAGAACCGCTGGTCCTAGAGAGACTAGCTCAGGGCCAGGCCCCTGTCCAGTGACCCTTCCAGGGCTTTGACAAGACCTCCGACGTGTGGCCTTCCGGCCACGAGTCTGTGATTTCATGTTGTTGGAACCACCATTGTGTCCCTGGGGGTTGCAGCTTTCTGTGAGTTTGCTGTGGGGGAACCAAGAAAGAAGGCATCTGCAGATTCCCACAGGAACTGTAATTCCAGGGAAGAGTTTGAGGAGATGAAGAAGGCTGGCATCTCTGAGTGCAACGTGACCTTGGAATGTAAGGAATTTCTTTGGGTTGAATTCCATGGAAGTTTGTCACTGAGCTGTGCTCCTGAATATGAAACAGGGATATCTGAGCTAAGGAATAGTTCTCTTGATAAAGAAATGATTATTAACAAGATACTGTGGAAAAATAAATTTTAAAAAACGAAACCTATCCATTGATCCCCACTGCCTTCCAGTGTGAGGCAGGCCTTGCCTGGGGAGGTGGCCTCCCCCCTCCGCATGGTCTCCCTACTCTTCAGACTCAAAAGGCTGAGAACGCCAGGAAATCTACGGGGAGCCTCCGAACACAGGCGTTTCTTTGATTCCTTTCCCTTTATCCGAGTCCCCACCACAGTCAGGTGGTTGCATCTGGAGGCAAGAGGCCAAAGTCCCCACCTACAACTGGTTCTTAGTGTGAGCATCCAACCTTCCCTGGAAGGGCCTTCGGAGACAGGTGAGATCAGACCCAGTGGCTTCGTTATGTCCATGCCATTGGCTGCCTCTGGCACAAACAGGGTGACCCATGCCCTACCCGGTGTGGCTCAGTGGATAGAGCGTTGGCCTGTGGACTGAAGGGTCCTGGGTTTGTTCGGTCAGGGGCATATGCCCAGGTTGGGGGCTTGATCCCCAGTGGGGGGGCGTGCGGGGGGACAGCCAATCAGTGATCCTCTCATTGATGTTTCTATCTCTCCCTCTTCCTTCCTCTCTGAGATCAATAAAAATATTTTTTTAAAAAATAGGGGGACCCAGGCCATCCCTGTACCTCCAGTGGCACCTGAGGACCCAGGAGGAGGATCTCGGCCTGGTTCAACTGCAACAACCTTTATGTTCTTAGGAGGTTTCCATCACCTGCCGGTCTGGAGTTTCCCCAATTGTGTGATCCTGGGGGAGGGGGGGGGTGGGGCTGGTGCAAAACCACACACACGTGAGGTAACTGCAGATTCACCTGCATGTTGTAAGAAATAACAGAGATCCCCTTGGACACTTTGCCTACTTCTCCCAATGATTAAAAAAACAAAACAAAAAACTCTCACCGGAGTATATGTTTTTATTGATTTTAGAGGGAGGAGGGGGAAGGAGAGAGAGAAACACGGATCGACTGCCTCCCCTACACGCCCCGAGCGGGGTCGAACCCGCAACCCTTTTGGGGTACAGGACGATGCTCCCAATAACAACTTTGGCAAAACTATAGTGTAACAACCAGAATACTGACACTGGTAAAAATACACCAATCTTCTGAGATTTATCCGGCAGGTGTGTGACATTTCCATGATCAGCCAAGCTTGCCTACTCAGCAGGCAGCTGTAACCAGGGTGGCACCCCGCCCCCCCCATGTGCCCCGCCCCCCGAGAGGAGGCCTGAGAAATTAAGGTGCAGGGCGCGGTGTGCTGCCTCCTGACACATCGCTCCAGCCGGTTACAGACCTTACGACTGCGGCGTGGGCAGCGGGGTAGGTCCGTGCCGGGCGTGGAGGACGCCACCTGCTAATGGAGGCCGATCGCCCGGGGCAGGGCCCCGCCGGGAGGGACGTGCCCCGATCGCCAACGCCCGAGCTCAGCGTTAGCGGCGGCTCGGCTCCAGACCTGGGTCCCAGCGAGGGGAGGAGCGAGCACGCCAGGCCTCGCCGGGAAGGGGAGTCCCGAGCAGGGGCGCTCCACGAGGTCCGCCCCGGGGCACGCCGGGAAACCGCGCGCCCCGCCCCTTCACGCGTACTTTACTTGACTTGTGAGCATCCCATCGGCACACCCTGTGATGTATAGTCTGCACCTTACATATGTTGCAGACCAGGCTGCCTTGCGCCTGAATGGGTGATTTCTCCAAGTGACGGACAGTACCTTTCCTGAGGT
>NW_005871820.1:57775-59447 GCF_000147115.1 Myotis lucifugus | reverse complement strand
TTTCCCACTTTTCGCTCCCAGGGAGGTAGGGCAATGATGTGGAAAGTTTTGTTAACTTTTCCCCGTTTTTATAATTTAAAATTTTTTGACCTGCGCTTACATTGGGCCCCGCCTGATTTACCGGGGCGGGGGGGAGGGGGGGTCGGAGCTGGGCAGAACTAAGTCCCTGGGTCTGGGCCTCCCCTAGGTGCCCCTTTACACCCAGGACTTGCTGAGAGTCATTGGGAGGTTAGGGTACCTGGAGGATTCCTTGTCCCCGTGCCTGGCCCAAGTTTTCATATAGCACCAGCTCTTGGGGAGGACTCCAGGGGCTGGGGAGGACTCCAGGGGCTGGGTGTCACTCGGGCTGCAATTGATAACCTCCCTTCCTCCTCCCCAGGGAGCCCAGTGGAGGCGCCCTCCCGAGGCACTGCCCATGCTGACTACACAGTCCTCCAGCTGCTGATGTCATGAGTAACACCACAGTGCCCAATGCCCCCCAGGCCAACAGCGACTCGATGGTGGGCTATGTGTTGGGCCCTTTCTTCCTCATCACCCTGATCGGGGTGGTGGTGGCCGTGGTAAGGAGCCCCCTCATTCACACATGCACCCACACCTTTGCGAAGCAGGGCTGGGTGGGCCGGGTCGTCTGCACACAGCGTCCCAAGCTGTCCTGCAGTCGGGTGTGGAGGTGGGTGGGCTGTCCCGGTCTCCCAGCCCCCACAGTGCTGTCTCTGTTCCAGGTAATGTATGTCCAGAAGAAAAAGCGGTGAGTGTCCCCGCCCCCAGCACTACCTCCCCACATTTGGCTTAAATTTCTTCTCATAGGACCAGAGTTCCCTGCACCCATGTAAGATGGCCCTCGGCCTGCAATCCCTGCACCCCATTGTTAGGTTTTCCTGCCCAGGCTCAGCTCACCCGCTGGGAGAGGCCCCTTTGTCCCAGAGCCTGGGGGAGTGGAGACAGGGCGGTCAGATGTGTAAAGGGGGTGGCCCCTGGGCTGAGCTGAGCCCCCTCCCCTGCTCCCCAGGGTGGACAGGCTTCGCCATCACCTGCTCCCCATGTACAGCTATGACCCCGCTGAGGAGCTGCACGAGGCTGAGCAGGAGCTGCTCTCTGACGTGGGAGACCCAAAGGTAGGACGGAGCCAGCAGAGGGGGGTCTGCTCTGCGCTCACACGCACTCGCCCCAGAAACCAGAGCCTGGTTCTGCCCCCAGCCCTCCCCATTTGGACTGATGAGCAGCGAGGCCTCTCTCCCAGGGGCCTGAGCCCAGGGTGGTCTCCCCCCCAGGTGGTGCACGGCTGGCAGAGTGGCTACCAGCACAAGCGGATGCCCTTGCTGGACGTCAAGACCTGACACCCTCACCTTCAGAACCATGGGGTCCTGCCGCCTGCTGCTTCCCCTCCCACCTGCCCGCCCAGCCCCCTGCTGAGCACTGGGTCTCCACTCCTACCCATCCCCCTCCGTCTGTAGTCCTTTGTGGGCTGAGCCTGCTCCCAGGCCCTAGGGGTTTTTCCTCTTGGTGTGGGCAGCTTTGTCCTGTGGGCCCCTTTAGCCCTCCCTGACTTGACTTGGAGCTTCCCATGTGACAGGGCCTGATGTATAGTCTTCAGTATACATATTTTGTAAATAAAGTGTTTTGTGTTAGAGTGTGATTTCTCCAAGGGACTGAATACTCCCCTGAGTGACTG
>NW_005871820.1:51344-56953 GCF_000147115.1 Myotis lucifugus | reverse complement strand
CAGTTCCCCAGGGAACCCTCCCAGGCCCCTATGGAAGCCAGAGGTAGAGTGAGGAAGGGACCCCTTAATCCAGGAGCCCAGTCAGCAATGCCCCCCCCACCCAGGGAGCAGGGACGCAGCAGGCATGGGGTGCGGCTAAGTGGGACGTCAGCTTTGTCAGGAGGCCGGGGGGATGCACGTGGGGGTGAGGGGGTGCTGGGAACCGAGACCAGAGGAAAACTGTTCCCCACTCGGGCCGCCAGGGCCCGGCTGGTGTGCTGTGTAGTGTGGCGGTGCAGGCGGGCGCAGGTGGGTGGTGGTGGCCGGGGGAGGGGGCGGGGGCAGTGGGAGCGGAGCTGTCCAGTCCCAGAAGGAAACGGCTCCTCAGTGAGGAAGCAGGTGGCCCGGTCACTGCTCCTCCTCGGAGGACTCCTGCGAGATGCCCTCTTCTTCCTCCTTCTCCTGTGAGGTGGACAGGCAGGGCCATCAGCACGGGGGCCAGGCCTGGCCCTTCTCCTCCTCCACCCCCAGTTGTGGGGGAGGGAACTCAGGCCTGCTGCCCCCACCCCCTCCCTGGCTCTCCAGAAGGGGAATGAGTCAGGGCTGAGTGTGTGGGTGACTCAGCAACCTCCACAGCCCAGTTTCATTCATAAAAAAGGAAGAATTTAAAAGGAGGGAAAAAAACCACACATGCTGCTCTCACAGCCATCCTCCCTTGCCCCGGGGCCCACGGTGGGGGACTGGGCAGAACCCAGAAGAGCAGCACTGACGCTGAAGGAAGTGAGGAGTGACTGGCTGGGGAGGGGAGGCAGCAGCCAGGGAGAGGAAACGGGCAGGGGTGGTGGAGGGTGCAGGGGAGCCAGGTGGTCTTGGCACACAGGGCAGCTGCTGGGCTGCGGGGCAGTGGCCGCAGCCGCAGGCTGACCCCAGGCCAGGGTGGGGAGGAAGGGGAAGTGTGTGGCGCAGGGGCTCACTCACGGGGCGGGAATGTCGGGACACCATGGGCTGCGGCCCCCGTGCCAGGCACAAACTCCAAAACAACTTGTTTCCTGTTACTCACTCCTGGGGCCCAGCCAGCACCCCACCCCCCCGGCCCCCCAGCCCTGGTGGTAGTGGCTCAGCTCGAGGAATGAATGCCTCAGGGAGTTCAGGGAGCAGACTGGGGATAGGGAAGGGCTGGGAACAGGAAGGCTGGGGAGGCTAACTCAGGGGAGCCCCCTAGAGGCAGTCTCCTGACTCGGCAAACCTACTTCCACCACCAGCTCTCTGGGGGCCCAGAAATGAAAGGTGCCTCCAGGTGGGATCACACCTCAGCTCCCTCCCAGCGCTGAGCTCTTTGCTGCTGCTTCCTCCCTGCCCAGGATCAGGGCAAAGGCACACCTCACTCCTTCCCCCTGTGAAGGCCTTTCCTCATTTCTATAATGGGGGACAGTTTAGAGGACCGCCAAGATCCCCCCTAGAAGCAGAGACAGCCTCCACTAGTGCAGGGCAAGGGTCTGTTCTGTACCTGGGACCCCACACTTCTCATGGACACAGCCCTTTAAACGAGGTGCTAGGAGCCGGGCCGGGGCCAAGTGTGGCAGCCACCATCCCTGGCCCAGCAGGTCAGGGAGAGCCGTTTTTCCATGGTGGGTGCACAAGATCAGGTAGGCCTCACCCACTTCTCAGCACCCACCCAGAGGGGCCAAGCCCCCTTCACCTACCAGTTTTTTGGGTCTGCCCCTTGGTTTCCTCCCTGGAGTCGTGGTGGTTTTCTAGATGGCAGAGAAAAAACCCACTAAGTCAAAAACGTCCCCGACAGTGCTCACCCAGTAACGGTGGGAAGCAGAGGACAGAGCTGCCCTCCTCTGCTCAGGGCAGCCCAGGAATCTCACCCCAACCACAGGCCCACCCCAGCTGGTCCAGCTGGTGATGACTGGCTGCCACATTGCCCCCCTCAATATACACACACGCCCCCCACTCCCTCCTCCTCCCCATGACTCAGAGGATATGAGTCGTGTCTTAGAAAAAATAAAATAAAAAACAAAACAACTTCTCTGAAAGCTTGATGCCGCTGGGAAGCTGGCCTTCCCTGCCCCTCACCCCCAGATCCAGGGGACCCCAGGATAGAAGTGACATTTCAGCCCAGGGGCTGGTGGGGCTGCCCCTTCACTGTGCCCAGCTCTCCTTTCTCCAGGCCAGGAATGCTGTCGGACCTGACTTGATTTCCCCATTGTCCCGGGCAGGCCCAAGGTGCAGAAGTGAGACCTCAGTCATCACCCTGCTTTCCCCATTAGCACAGACCCACTGCCCGCCACCACAGCCCAGGCAGAGGGGCGGACTCGGGATGAGCCCCCTCCCTGCCTCCCCCTTCGTGCACCAGGAGGCCACACCGCCCCCAAGCCTCACCCGGGTCTTGGCAGCGCCCTTGTTTTTGCTCCCCTTTGGTCTGCCCCGAGGTCTCTTAGGCGTTGGCACTTCGCTGGGCTCCTTCTGCAAAGACAGAGGCAGTTAGACACAGATACCACCCGTCCCACCCCTTTCAGGCGACGGAGGCCTCTGCCCCACCCCAACCGGGTTTAAGTCTGCGAGCCATCACCTGGGCCCAGAACCCACAATGGCGGGACAAGTGGTTGGGATTCAGCTGTTTGACCACCTTTTGCAAAGGCCCTTCCCTGTGACAAGACCCTGGGAAAGGTGTCCTGGGGGCCGACAGACAGAGGCAGCTCTGCCCCCGACTAATCCCCAAGATCCCGGGGAAGACCCTTAATGCCCGAGCCCCACTTTCCTCCTTTGTAAAGGGTTATCATCAAAATTAAATGAAGGATGTCTCGTCCTGAGCCACAATCACTGCCCACCCTTTCGGGTAATGCATGCCGGGCACTTCTGGGAGGCAGAAGAGCAGAAAGGATGTCTCCCTTGGAGGGAGCCCCCAGCCTCTACTGTAAACTGGCCCCCTCCAGGGTGCCTCCCAGGGAGAAGAAACCCCAGAGATCCCTGCCATTGTTGCCGCTAAAATTTTAATAAGCCCGAGACGGAATAAAAAGCTGCTGCATAATGCATAGAAGCCAGGCAGCAGAGGCAAGCAGCTACGGTTCCCCGTGGGTGGCTTCTAACCGCGGTCCAGTAACCCAACACCCCTTTCTGACCCCCGACCCCACCCCAGTGGGGAGGCCCAGGGAGGCAGACTACAGGGAGGCAGGCTACAAGGGTGAGTCCCCCACACACTAGGCTCTGAAGAGGCAGCTGAATGCCACCACCCAGACTCCTCCTGCCTCACGGCTCCCAGTCCAGATAGACCACTCTCTCCACCTCGCTGCCGGGAAGCTGGGGGCCTGCGTGTGAAGGACTGACCCCGGTCTCCTCTCCTCTCCCTCAGGAAGGGGAAGCCTGGACTTCACCCACTGGCCATGCCTCCGGTGTGCCCCACAGGGCAAGGCTGGCCTTCTTAACCCAGGAGGAGGACAGCACCAGGGTTCACTCTGCCACCAACTCGCCACCATTTTCAACTTCTTAGGCTTCCATTTCCTTTTACAGAGCCAGGGTGAAGCCTAGCTAGGTCCGCTGGCAGTGAGGCCCTGCCCTGGTTACTGGCCCGAGATGAGGAAGTGCAGAAACTGTCAGTAAGGACCCAAAACTTTCATAGCAGCAAATCAACAGCAAGATGTGAGGTGGATCTCATGCTTAAAAACCCTGGGCTCCTCTTTCTCTCATGTTCCCGGAGTTCACCGTTACTGTTCTATAAACACAGGGTCTAGAGCAGGTGGCCCCCCGCAGTGCAGACGCACCTGCGTGAGCAGAGGGACACTGAGGCTTGGTCCGCACTTCTGCTGGGGTCTCAGGAGGGTCTGCGAGTTGGTGAGTGTAGGGTGTGCAGGCATGTGGGGAGGACAAGCAGATGGCAATGATTCTGCACCGCCCCGTTCCTGCTTTCGCCTGCCAAGATGCCTGGTACCTCCCTAGCCCAAAGGGTAAACCGAGGCAAAGATTTGGACACCCACTTGACCCCCTACCAGTGCGGTCCCAGGACTCACCGGAGGCTGCTTTCTCGGCCTGCCCCGCCCTCGCTTCTCAGTGCCGTCCTTTTCCTGCTTGGAGGCCAAGGGCTGGCTGGACTTCGAACTCGACTCGCTCATCTTCCCTTCTCTACGGAGCAGGTGGAGGAGCGATGGCTGAGATGCTGAAGGCAGGAAAAGTGGTTTTAAACAAAACACTGTTTCAGCCACCTCCTACGCCCTCATCCCTCCCACCCTCCAAGTGGACTGCAGCAAAACCGCCCGCTCCCGGGCGCCCACCCTGCTGCTGCCACAGGGAGGAGCTAGGCCCTCTGCCCTAATCACTCCTTATCTCCTATTCAGAAGGGTTCTTTGTTGTCCTGCCACCCCCACAGGGCCAGGGCCCCAGAGGCAGGCAACCCAGACCTGGCCGAGGGGGCGGCTGTCCTGGGCAAAGGTATAGATGAAGTGGGGGGCGGTCTTCACGCCACAGGGGGCAGGAGGGGGGACTCTCTAGCCAGCTTCTGACCTTTCACCGAGCCTGCTCGCAGGGAGCAAGGGAAGAAAGGTAAGCAGAGAAGATGAGCCCGGGCACCTGGCAGCAGAGCTTCAATCCCCTGCACACCTTGCTGACAATATTGTCAAGCTCCAGGTTCAAGACCTAAGGCTACCAGGGCCGACCTTGACACTCCACACCAACCACAAGGCCAGGGCTGGTGCCTGGGCCCCAGCAAGGTCCCTCTCTGCTCTCTCCCAGGGTAAAAGCCTGGGATTCAAAGATGGGGCACAATTTGGGGACTGGGAAGGTGGGTGAACCGCAGTGGGCAAGGCTGGGGGAGGAAAAGGAGCCCACAACTGAAAGGTGGGTCTCCTCTCTCCCTCACCCCCATCCCGCCGACCTGGAATCAGAGATCTTTCCCTTTGATACCTGCTTACAGGAGGGGCTTCTCCAGCTGGGAGGGACCCTTCTAGCTGGCCCTCTGGAGCCCTGGCAGGACTGACCCTAAAAAGCTGCTTGGCCCTTTTTTAGCATGTTCCCTCTCAGAAGCCTCACTATTTGAGTTTGCCCCAAACCTCCCCCCGCAAGGACACCTGCACCCTGTTGCTGGGAGCCCCTCTGAGACATAAAAAGGGCAGTGAGGCCCTGGCCAGGTAGCTCAGCTGGTTAGTGTTGTGCCGATACACCAAGGTGGTGGGTTCCCTCCCCGGTCAGGGCACATACAAGAACCAACCAATGAATGCATAGAATAAGTGGCACAACTAATTGATCTTTCTCTCAAATCAATAATTAAAACACGCAATCCTCCCAGTCGTTATCCCCGAGTTACAGACAAGAGACTTGAATTAGGAAACCCAGGCTCCCCCAGCTCCGTGGGGACCGATTCCTGGCTGCGCTTGGTAAGGGGTGGCTGGGCCCACAGGACTGGCTTCTGAAAGCCCCTCGGCCTGTGAAATGGGGTAAAGGTAAGACATCTGCCTCACCCACCTCTCCAGACCCCTGCAAAGGTCAAACCAGATAGTTTTAAAATGCCTAGACAATGGGAAGTCTTCATTCAAAACGAGAACGAGAACATTTGAAAATGACTTTTCTCTTCAGACAATTTTCAGTGAGAAAAACATGTTGCCAAATTTGTGACTTTTGGGGGGGCCCCGGTC
>NW_005871820.1:40494-47745 GCF_000147115.1 Myotis lucifugus | reverse complement strand
CACGCCTCCTATCATATACTCACGTGCCTCAAGAGGAGGTCCCTGTGTCGTTGCCGAGGATACCTCAGAATGAGGTGGAAGCATTAAACTGCGCTCCAAGGGGTTACAGCGTGGGGGAGGTGGCGGGGGATCAGTCGGGGGGGAGGGGTGGCTGCCCCTTTGTCTGGAGCCCCGGTGGGGGTGGGGCGGGTGCAAGGCGCGCTGCTCCATCTTTGTGCCCTGCGCCCAGCGCGCGCGTAGTAGGCCGCTGGTGGGGTTGGCCGAATGAATGGCCGGGAGTCGTGAGCTCCAGGACCTTCTCGGCCTTGAGTGGAAGAACAAGCCCTCAACCCTAAGGTTGCAGGCCCCCGCCAGCGACCCGGGGCCCCGGGCTTCCAGGCCGGGCTGGGGCTGGTGGCCAGGGAGGCCTTGTGTGGCCTGGTCTGTCCCTGGGAGGCGGTGGGGAAAAGCGGGACTTGGTCTCCAGCGGGCTGTGGGCAAACTTGGCCAACTTTTTGGCCCACTTTTCACCAGCCGACTTGCTCCTCTTTTTCCCTACTCTTATTTTCCCCTCGTCCTGATTTCCTCGCCGACTTGTTTTTTTACCTTGTATTATGTGTATTTTCGTAAGCCACCTCAACCCCTCTCTGGAAGGAAGCAGATATAAATAAATTTCTAGGCAAATATAGTAGTTTATTCTTCTCCAGGATTATCCACACCCTTGAAATCTAAATAACTCTACCACTGACCCCCACCGCCATGCTTTCTGGATTGCAAATGCCCCAAAATTACTTTCTCTCCTCTTTCAATAAGTATTTACTAAGCAGAAGAATGAGTGGTAGGGATTTTAAAAATAAGAGAGCCCTTGCCCCAGCGACTTTCATGTCTAGAGGAATCAGAACCAGGAACACCCCAGAGTAACAATCCCCTAGAGGCCAGGAGGCAGAAAGCCTGGGTTCAGCATTTACTGAGGGCCTACTGTTCACAAGAACCGGTCCATGCTCTTGGGGTACAATCGGAGAGCAATGTAAAGTTCTCTATGCTCTTAAAACTTAGACTGGGGGGTCGGGTGCTGAAAGAGAGACTCAGTGGGTGCTACAGGAGGAGAGGGGGGAGCTGGGGACAGTCAAGGAAGTCTCCTGGAAGAGGTGGGCTTGATGGGATTTGGTTAGGTGGGGGCCATGGGGAGCAGGCAGGAGAGGAAGCTGTTCTAGGCCAGGGCCATCCGCCTGGTTGGTCAAGGCCTGAGGGGCCCAGGGAAATTGGTCATATCAGAACCAGTCTTTGCCACAGGAAACATTTTGTTACATCAGAGTTGAATTACACAGCTTTCATAAGGACAACCCAGTGAGCTCAATGAGCCCCACAGACATATTCAGAAAGCGGGGAGTTCAGCTCCGCTTTATTTTTCAGGACAGCTGGGCTGTTGAAATCCTCCCTGATGTATGTTAGTTCTTTCCCTGCCCTGTTAAGGAGTAGCAGGAGCCTGACAATCTCCCAGTCGTGGCTTGAAATGCGGAGGTTGTGGTAGGTTAGGGTGTCCCTTAGCATTCCCTGGGGATTCATGTCTGACATCTCTCCAGTTATATATTTATTTATCAGCTTATCTCTGGCTTTTGTGTCAACGGCAGCTCTTGGAAGAGTAGAGGTTAATAGAGGTCCCAAAAGGCATGGCAGTAAGGTGTGACCGTATTCTGAATCAGCCTAACCTGTAAGGAAGTGGGGTGAAGAGGCGTAGAAATGGTCTAACCTATTGTCCAAACCAGGATACTTTTTAAAGCAAACCTTTTACTGATGAAAATGTACATACAGAAAATGCACAAATCCTGTGTTCAGCTCAACACATGTTCATAAAGTGAACCCAGCACCCAGATCAAGCAGCTTTTATGTGCGTTGTGTGGACGGAATCATACGTTACATACTCTCCTGTGTTCGTTTCTTTTGTTCAACATTATGTTGTGATTCATCGATGTTATTGCACGTGGCTGCGGGATGTTCATTCTCTTTGATGCCCAGTGTAAGTGTCCCACAGTTGTTATAGCCACTCTGTTGAAGGGCATTTGGGTAGTTTCTGGTTTGAGACTGTTACAAATAGTGCAGCCACAAATGTTCTGGAATATGTCTTGGTGACTAGATGTACACATTTCTGTTGGATACACACCTAGGAGAGGAATTCCTGGATCATCTATACTAATAAAAGGGTAATATGCTAATTAGACCAGATAGACTGGACATCCTTCCGGACAAAGGCACAGTGGCGGGGGCTGAGGCAAAGGTGGTTAGGGGCTATCAGGCCGGCAGGGGAGAGCAGTTAGGAGCCAGTGGTCCCGGATTGGAGAGGGTGCAGGCCGGGCTGAGGAAACCCCTTCCCCCTCCCCTGCACAAATTTCGTGCACTGGGCCTCTAGTAGGATATGTATGCCCAACTATTACAGACAAGCAGGACACTTAAGAGTAAAAGGGAGCCCAACTGGTGTGGCTCAGTTGTTGAGTGTCAACTTATGAACCAGTTCGATTCCTGGTCAGGGCACATCCCAGTAGGGGGTGTGCAGGAGGCAGCTGATCAATGATTCTCTCTCATCATTTATGTTTCTATCTCTCCCTCCCCCTTCCTTTCTGAAATCAGTAAAAACAACAACAATAAAAAGAGTAAAAGGGGTTAGTAGCAGTTATGACAGACAATGAGCAGGAACCTGAACTGGCCCATTATAACTGGGATTGACCCAGGACCATATCAACCGAGATTGACCCAAGCAAGCCAGATATAGAGTCACCCTGGCGCACAGTGCTGACCACTCTGCTGGAGAGTCACCCAGCTACTAGTACATCTAGTCATCTGGCAGGATCAGGCCACTAGGCCCTGCTGACCACAGGCTCTGCTGCCAGGAAGCCTGGCAGGCCTCGAGTGGGAGGAGGGCCGCTTCTGCTTCCAACTTTCGAGGGAAAAATTCTCCAATAAATAGGAAGGCCCGGGAGACAGGAGCCTCCCTGCCCCCTGCCCTGAGCCAGCTACCCACCTTGCATGACCCAGGACACATCAGTTTCATCAACCTTCTGCAGAGCTGGAACCCAGGAAAGCCCAGCTCCTCTTCAACCTCAGAAAAGAAAACAGAGGTAAAGGGAGAGTTGATGAGCACCTACTAAATGCAGACCCTCAGTGCCCCTACCAGTTCAGCAATGCTATTGCCCCCATTTTACTGGTGTTAAAACTGAGCCTCAGGGAGGTTAGCTTGGGATTCTGCCTCTTTCCCCTCCACTGCTTCTCCTGGGCTGGGTGAGCTTGTTGCCTTCTCCCAGCCGGGCGGATGGGTCCCTCCAGGCACTGCGATAGGCACTTGAATTAGGTCCTCAAGGGACTTACTTTGGATGGGGCAGGGAGACAAGTGCATAGGTTTCACCAGTGTGGAACCTGCTATGATGGGGGTCTGGGGAGCATAGGGCAGGGCGAGGGCTGTGGGTGGAGCATGCAGGGGTGGGGGTGGGGGGTAGCAGGGCATCTGGCTTGTTGATGGGCTTAAGGCTGTAACAAACATGGTGGGTTGGCATTCAGCACCACTCACCATACTCCTTTGAAGCTGCAGGATTGGCTGTGTCCCCCTAAAGAGTGAAATCTGCCCTAGCTGGTTTGGTTCAGTGGATAGAGCGTCAGCCTGCGGACTGAAGGGTCCCGGGTTCG
Organism: Myotis lucifugus; assembly: GCF_000147115.1. Taxonomy (NCBI): domain Eukaryota; kingdom Metazoa; phylum Chordata; class Mammalia; order Chiroptera; family Vespertilionidae; genus Myotis; species Myotis lucifugus. The sequence continues at coordinate 44,091 of NW_005871820.1, read as the reverse complement.
ATTCTGATCATGCAATGCCCAGGTTGCGGTCTCGATCCCCAGTGTGGGGGGTGCAGGAGGCAGCCGATCAATGATTCTCTCTCCCCATTGATGTTTCTATCTCTCTCTCTGTCTCTGAAATCAATAAAAAAAAATTTTTTTTTTAAAAAAAAGAGCGAAATTTGTTGGTCACCAGCTTTGTAAAGGTTAAGAGGCAGGAATGGCCCTGGCCTGTGTGGGTCAGTGGTTAGAGTATTGGCTAGAGCTCTGAAGGGTCACAGGTTCGTTTGGGTTGCAAGTTCGATCCCCATCCCAGGCCCCGCTGGGGGCCCATGTGGGAGGCAAACAGTCGATGTGTCTCTCTCACCTAGATATTTCTCTTTCTCCCTTCCTCTCTCTAAAATCAATAGAAACATACCCTTGGATGAGGATAAAAAGGAAATTGCACATCTCCCCCTGCAAGCCTCAACCACTTTACCATGCTTTTTTCTGCCCTATAACACTTGTCAATTTCTAACATACTGTCTAATTAACTTTTCTACTGAACTATTATCAATAAAAGCAATATCTGCTCTGGCCGGTGTGGCTCAGTTGGTTGAGCGTCGTCCCATGCACCCAGAAGTTGCAACCGGTTCTCTTCCTGGTCAGGGCACATGACTGGATTGCGGGCTTGATCCCTGGTGGGGCACAAGCAGGAGGCAGCTGATCCATGTGCTTTCACATCGATGTTTCTCTCCCTCTCTCTCTAAAAATCAATAAACTATTTTTAATATATATTTTTATTGATTTCAGAGAGGAAGGGAGAGGGAGAGAGAGATAGAAATATCAATGATGAGAGAGAATCATTAATTGGCTACCTCCTGCACGCCCCCTACTGGGTATCGAGCCTGCAGCCCCGGGCATGTGCCCTTGACTGGAATCGAACTGGGATCCTTTAGTCCGAAGACCAACACTCTATCCACTGAGCCAAACCGGCCAGGGCCAATAAACTATTTTTTTAAAAAAGTGATATGGTCTTGGCAAATTTGGCTCAGTGGATAGAGTGTTGGCCCTTGGACTGAAGGGTCCCGAGTTCGATTCTGGTCAAGGGCACCTACCTAGGTTGCAGGCTCCATCCTTGGCCCTGGTTGGGGCATGTGTAGGAGGCAACCATTCCATGTGTCTCTCTCACATAGAAGTTTCTGTCTCTCCCCCTCCCTTCCACTCTCTCTAAAAATCAATGGAAAAATATCCTCTGGTGAGGATTAACAATAAATAAATAAATAAATTTTAAAAGTTTTACTTTAAGCAATAATAACAATTTAAAAAAGTGGTATGTACTGTGTTTGCTGTCTGGTTCTCCTCACTGAAAAGTCAGCTTCATGAGGGCCAGGTTATGCTGTGTTCACTGGGGTATCCCTAGGGCCTACCACAGTGTTTGAGCTAAAAAAAATGTGTTTGAATAAAGAATGATTAGGCCTGGCCGGGTATCTCAGTTGGTAGGAGCATCGTCCCAACTGAGGTGGTGGATTCGATTCCGTCAGGGAACATACCCAGAGTTGGATCCCTTGTTGGGGCATATACAGGAGGCAACTGATTGATGTTTCTCTCTCACATGGTTCTCTCTTTTTTTAAAAAAAAAAATGTTTTCATTGATGTCATAGAGAGGGAGAGAAAGAAACATCAATGATGAGAGAGAATCATTGATCTGTTGCCTCCTGGGGATCCAGCTCCCAACATGACTGGGAATGGAACCTTGACCTCCTGGTACGGTCAACGCTCAACCACTGGCCGGGCCGGGCTTCTCTCTCTCTCTCTCTCTGTCTGTTTCTCTAAAATAAAAACAAAAATGACAATTAGCCAAAGTGATTTCTGTTGTCAGCAAAGTCCTCACCACAGGGAGTTGTGCTGGGGATCTGAACTTCAAGGGAGAGAAAGGGCCAGGAGCCTAGCAGGTCATCAAAGGAGTGAGAGGGTGGCCAGCCTGAGTGCGACAGAAACTGCACCTGACAGAGACACCTGTGTTTGCATCACTAGGTTAAAAACCGCGGGGCCATCATCGTCAGGGGATCCCTGCAGACTCATTTCTAATGGATATTATCTTTAGATTTAAAAATATATATTGGTTGATTTTATAGAGGAAAGGGGAGAGAAAGAGAGAGAGCGCACGCTCAAGCACACATAGATTTGTTGTTCCACTTATTGATACATTTACTGGTTGGTTCTTGCATGTGCCCTGACCAGGGATCAAACCCACAAACTTGGAGTATCGGGACGATTCTCTAACTGAGCTGTTGCCAGGGCAGATATTACCTTTACATTTTATAAATTTTATAATTTGCCACCGATGGTGGGTAATTGTTTTCCCTCTGGGCCTCAGGGTTAGCATCAGGAGCTGGCATCCACTTGGCAACCATCTTGGCCTTTGGCTGAGGCAACTGGCTGGCTGGGTTGCTTGTTGGTGACTGGGCAGCGGTGGCAGCTCATCAGAGCGCACTCTAGGCGAGTGTAAGATTTACGCTTTTCGTGTAACAAAAGTTCCCCTTTGGCCTAAGGAACCATCTAGCAAAGTCTAGTGCAACAGGCTCTGCAGATAAAATGCCCCCAAACTCGCGGCCTCCTCCCACTCAGGGATGGCGGAAAACACGTGCCCTTTAAAGCTGTGTAGCCGATGGAGGCCCATCCACATGAGCAGGTGAAGGAAGTGTAGGGGCCAGACTGTGGGCCTGTGACCCTGTCTCTCCAGGCCACTCGCCCGCCGGGGCAGGATGTCCATGTCAGCTCGCTAACCAGCTGTGGGACTTGGGGACTCAAGGCCTGTGGCTCCGGCCACCTGCTCCCACCCCTGGCACACTGGTTTGGGAACAGGCCCAAGGCTTCAGGAGGATTCTCACATGGTCTTTGACTTCTGTTTCTCTTCTGTTCCTTGCCTGCTTTTCAGGTGGGAAGGTCCTGGGCTGGGGACGGGGCACTGACCCCTGGGGCCTTCCACGTGACTGTCTCCATCACTAGCGGTGGAGGCTCCCTCCTGCCCCAGGTCAACAGTGGCCAGAGTCCTGGCTGGTTCCTCGGCCCCGGTGGGGGGACGCTGCCCCTCTGCGGAGATGTGTCCTGAGTCGCCCAGTGCTCCGTCCCCTCCAGACCTCCCTGAACTCTTAGGGCTGGGAGCTCCGTCCTGGGACCCGGCAGCCGGGGTGCTGCCCGCCCGCTCCCAGACCACGTGGGCGCGCCCACAGGCCCGCAGGCTGGGCCGGAGCGGAGGTGGAGAGGAGGCCGGCGGAGGTCGGAGGGCCGGGGCCGGCCGGGAGGAGGTGGCCGCAGTGGGGAGGGGCTGACGCCACGCCGGGGTCGGTGGGAACCCTCCAGGGCTTTGTTTTCTGGACTCCACACCCGCCAGCCCCGCACCAGGGCCTAAGCCCTAAGGGGGCCTTGGTGATCAGCACAAGTTTAGTGAATGGAGGGATGAATGAGGGCGATAGGGGCTGGGGGAGGGGCGCAGAGAGTAGGTGGTGGGGGGAGGGGGGAGGAGGCGGGTGGGGGAGGGGAGGTGGCCACTGGCGGGAGAGCGCGGGAGGAAGGAGGCGGGCGGAGCTGGGCGAGCCTGCTGGTCTGGAATCTGGCGAGGAGGCCATGGCGGGG
>NW_005871820.1:0-40283 GCF_000147115.1 Myotis lucifugus | reverse complement strand
CCATCAATCCTTGGGGGTCGTGTGTACTACACGGCCCAGTTCCTCACTGCGAAGTGAGTGGCGGCATCTTTGTTTTCTCCCTTACTTTCTAAGAGCTCACGCGCCAGGGGATCGGTGGCTCTGGGTCTGGAATACCTGAGCGGTCCTGGGGTGCGAGCGGGGTCAGAGGGCAAACCCAGGCTGGAACCTGCCCCCGCCCATCCCCGCCTGAACCCTGCGGTCCGGGAAGCGCAGCTCCTGGGCTCTGGGCGGCCGGGAGAGTCTGGGTTTCTGGGGGTGGTGGGGCGAGTGGGTGAGCTGAGAAACCAGGGAGAGAAACCGTGGCAGCTGCCAGGGAAGCGCAGCTCCATGTGGGCAGTGCCAGGGAGGAGCTGCTGACAGTCAGGTTTCTGGGTCACCATCTAGGGAGCCCTGCCAGTTCCCAGGCTTTGGGGGTGGGGTGGGTTGAGGGGTGAGGGCAGGTCTGCATCCCAAATCCAGACCCTGCTGCCTCCTTTGTCTGGGCCTGCTTCCCCCTCCGCCCTCGATGGGCCTCGATGGAGCCCCACTGAGGGCCTGATTGCTATTGCTGCACTTCCCTTGGGCTCTGGGCCTGCTGGCCTGCCCGCCTTGGGAGTGGGGTGTATAAAGGCGATGCAGAGCCCCTCCTACGGCCATCCCTTGGCTTGGGGCTCCCTCTCCTCCACCCCTGCTCCCTGGGCTCCGTCCCCAGTACCTACGAACTCCTTTTCTGACAGTTTGCCCTCGGTGGAGGGCTCTTTGGGGTCAGGATGACTTTCATGGCAGAAATCCTTTTCCTAGTTTCCAAAGAGAGAATTCACCTTCTCAGCACTGTGAGGCGCATACCTGGTCCCCCCACATCTAAACTGTGCTGCCCACCTTGGCAGTGGCTTGGGCCCCCAGAAGTCTACAATAGTTTTCTCCCAAGAGCTCAGTGCCCATCACACAGTCACTGAAACAAGTCCAAAGAGGTTAAGTATTTTGCTGGGATAGAAATGGATAAAAAAATGGAGGGTCTGGGGGTGGGTGGGGGGCTAGGCTGCCATTGGTGGCCATTAAGTGTTAGGGGTGGAGGGGATGTGACTCTGAGACTAGGAGGCTGTGCCCTGGCCACTGTGTGCATTTCCCAGTCCACACAGGAGGAATCATGTCCCCATTTCATAGATGAGGACATTGGGGCTCTGCAAAGTCAGGTGACTTGCCAAGGCCCATGGCAGAGCCCGGGTTTAGAATATCTGTGGGTCTCGCTTCTCTGAATTCTGTCCCACCCCACCTGGCTCTCCCTACCCAGCTCTTCCCACCCAGCTCTCCCACCCCCTTACCCTGCTCTACTTGTTTCTGTTCCGTAACCTTATCTGACATCTAGACTGTGCTGCCCATTGGGGTGACCACTAGGCACAGGTGGCACCTGAGCACTTGGAATGTGGCAAGGCTGGGCTGAGATGCGTGGGAAGCATGGATTTCCAAGGCTTGTCACACACACACAAAATATGAAAATACTAATTTTTTGGTATTTTGATGACATGTTGACATGATAATATTTGGGTATATTGGATTAAATGAAATATATTATTAAAGTTAATTTCCTGTTTCTTCTTACCATTTTAATATGGTTCCAAGAGCCCTAGCTGGTTTGGCTCAGTGGATAGAGTGTCAGCCTGCGGACAAAAGGGTTTCGGGTTCAATTCTGGTCAAGGGCACATGCCCAGGTTGCGGGCTCGATCCCTGGTGGGGGGCATGCAGAAGGCAGCTGATCAGTGATTCTCTCTCATCGATGTTTCTCTCTCCTTTTCCCTTCCTCTCTGAAATCAATAAAAAAATATATTAAAAAAATATGGCTCCAAGAAAACCTAACATTAGATATGTGCCTTCCATCCTATTTCTATTGGACGGTGCTGGTTTAAATCCTTTGCTTATTTATTATTTATTGTTTATTGTAAACCCCCACCCCCACCGCATGTCTGTGCTTGGAGGGCAGCAGTTGACATTTTGTTCACTGTCCTTTCCGTTCACCGCCACACTCAGGTTTTCAGAGCCTGCGCTGGTTTTATTAAAGGTGTTCAGGAAGCATTTGTTTCATTCAATCCAGCGATCTGATTGCCGGTGAGTCTAGGAGGTCAGGAGAGCGCCAGGAGGGATCTGTAGGAACCCATGTTCCCGTCTCCTCTGCCACCCCACAGGGCTCCACAGGTGACCTAGTCGACCCCAAGGAGCCCTTCTTGACACCCTCCCCCACCTTGTATGGGTGGATGGGTCTGGGGTCTGGAGCAGGTGAGCGATGCCGGCTGGGGCACCGCCAGGCTTGGGAAGAGGGGAAAAACTGCCCGTGGAGGTGGAGGAGGTGGAGGTGCGGGGACGGACCGGAGAGCCGCTGGGACCCGGGAGCTGTTTGAATGGCTCCAGCCCCGCCCGAGTCCCAGCGCACCCACCTCCGCCGCCGCGCACCTGGCAGCGGGCGTGAGGGCCCCGGCCCCCGTGGGCGGGGGTGCGTCTTGTTGTCCGCGGATCGGTGTGGGGTGTGTCCGGCCCGGGCTCACACAAGGTCATTGTGTCAAAGGAGCCTCCGAACACTTTCTCTTTCTCCGAGATTCGATTGCGGCTTCGAAAGCCCCTTCCGGAGGGACTTCCCTCCGCGCCTGACTCACGCTGCCTCATGCGTGTGACTCAGGCCGGCGCCGCGCCAGCGCTCTCCCCCACCGCCACCCGCCGGGCCACCGAGCCTGCCGCCGGGCGGGGGAACAGGCGGCGGCGGAGCCGGGGGCGCAGGCCCGGTGCGGGGCGGAGAGGGGGGCTGGAGGCGGAGATGGAGACTCAGGGGCACAACCTAGAGGGGAGGTGCCGAGAAGCTGAGCTCCGGGGGATGGATGGCCGGTGGCCGCCGCTGGAGGAGCGGCTGAAAGAGGGAGACTGGGAAATGGGAGGAGAGATGAAGGGAAGGACGGACATCGGCCCCGGAGAGAGAGCCAGCCGCCTTCTCGGAGGCCAGGCAGGCGGGTGAGGGGCCGGGACAGTGACGAGTGAGAGGAAGGAGGGCACGGGAGGGAGACAGAAGCGCGTGGGTGCTGCCGCCCCTGAGCCCTGCTCGCCCTGGGAGGCGGGGCAGGGACCGTCCTTCCAGCGTTGCGCTCCCCCAGCCCAGCCTTGCAGCTGGCAGCTCTAGGACCGCGGGCAGGTAACTCAGCGTCTGCCCCGTCCTCTCCCCTGCGGATGGGAGGTGATGGTGGAGAACAGCGTCTCCCTGGCTTGTTACCCACCCTTCATGCACCTCCTCACTCGCCATCCATTCTGCTCTGGCCAGGCAGTGTCTGCAAGGCTGACCGCGTGCCGGCCCTGGGCCCGCTGCCAGCTGGCTTTCCTGGGGCAGTACCTGCCCGCAGGATGTCTTAGAGGAGGCGAGAAGTCGGGCCCTCCTGCCCCTACCCTGGCCCTGCTTTGGACCCGGTCTGGCTGCTCTGTGTCCCTCCATGACCGCAGCTCCGGGCACACAGCATCCGCCCCTTGCCCTTTCAGCCCTGGGAGGCACAATGACTTCCGCCATCGCTGGTCTCACCACCCCTCATTGATCCCGTTCATCCTGCCCGAACCCCGGTAAAGAGCCCCTCCTTTGGAGCTTCTTGGAGGCCCTGGGGTGGGTTCCATTTCCTGCCGGGGCCTGACTGCTGCACAGCAGGGAGCACTGAATGAATGAGCTGGTCAGGCTGGGCACCCAGTAAATCTCAGCTCTTACTGGCATCCTGCTCTCCTTCCGGTAGTGGTGCGGGTGGGGAGAGAGAACCCTGACCAGAGTGATAAACTACATTAATAAGCTCTTGGATACATATTCGCTCTTTAAATCCTCAAAGTGAGTCTGAAGCAGCTATGGGTTATTCATTTAGATGAGAAGCATGAGGCTCCTGCATTTGAGAGGCAGCACGCTGGATAAGAGCAGTGACAGTGGACTCTTCCTTACGGGTGATGGGGCAGATTAGGGAGGAGCAGCTATCTATCTACAATAATAAAAGCATAATATGCTAATTAGACCGGACGTCCTTCTGGACGACCTTCTGGAAGAAGCCAGGGTTTCGAGGGAAGCCCGGGTCTTGGGTGCCAGAGGGAAGCTGGTGCCGGCAGCAGGGGGAAGGGAGGCCTACTCTTGCATGAATTTTGTGCATTGGGCTTCTAGTCCTATCTAATAAAGAGGTAATATGCAAATTCACCATCACTCCAACACACAAGATGGCTGCCCCCATGTGGTCAAAGATGGACACCCCCATGTGGACACGAGATAGCTACCACAAATGGCCAGCAGGGGAGGGCAGTTGGGAGCAACCAGGCCTGCAAGGGAGGGCAGTTAGGGGCAATCGGGCCAGCAGGGGAGTGGTTAGGGGGTGATCAGGCTGGCAGGCAGAAGCGGTGAGGGACAATCAGGCAGGCAGGCAGGCAGGCGGGCAAGCAGTTGGGTGCCAGCAGTCCTGGATTGTGAGGGGATCCCAGATTGGAGAGGGTGTAGGCTGAGCTGAGGGACATACCCTCCCCCCTCTCCCCCGCCCCGCACAAACTTCGTGCACTGGGCCTCTAGTATATATATAAAAGGCTAATATGCTAAGTGTCTGACGGTTCAACCGGTAGCAATGATGCACACTGACCACCAGGGGGCAGATGCTCTTACTGGTAGGTTAGCTTGCTGCTGGGGTCCGGCTGATCAGGGACTGGGCCAGACTGGCCGGACACTCTGGGAGCCCTCCTGCAGTCCTCCCCGGCCCTGATTGTGCACTAGTGGGGGTCCCTGGGCCTGGCCTGTGGGGATTGGGCCAAATCCGTGCACTGGGCCTCTGACATCCCCCCAGGGGTCCTGGATTGTGAAAGGACTCAGGCCAGGCTGAGGGACCCCACTGGTGCACGAATCTGTGCACAGGCCTCTAGTGAATAATAATGATAGTAGCAACTAAGATGTCTTAATACCTCCCAAGCCCCAGACAGTTCTGATACATCCTTATTAACTTCTTTAATTCTACAACAACCCTATGAGGTGGCTGCTATCCTTACCGTCTTTTTACAGTGTGGTAACTGAGGCACAGAGAGGTTGAGTAACTTGTCTACGGCCACACAGCAGAGCTGGGCTGAAGGGCAGCCAGTTTGGCTTCAGATTCACCACTCTAACCCTCTCCTAGGTACCCCCTTGGGTATCTTGGGGAGGGGCAAGCAGAGTGAGCACCCCTGCATTCTTGGAGGGGAAAGAGTTTTGTGGTGAGTTTCAGAAGTGACCAGCCCTGCGGCTCCTGGTACAGGGTGGGAAGAGGAAGCAGTGGAATGTGACAATGAAGGGAGTAAACGGGAGCTGATGGGGCGCCCACCTGTCAGCCAAGGCGTGGACTGTATTTTGAAGGGAGCATAGGGGGCACAGGCTGGCATTTTATAAAGGACTATTTTAAAATGCGAGGGAAACACTGTTTTTCTCCTATCAAATGGCAAAGAGCTTTAAAATGCTCGTTCGCAGTGCCGGGCAGGGGCTGGTCTGACGTTTCCGGAAAGCGGCGGAGCCTGTGTAGCACTGAGGAGGGGTCAGCCCCTTGACTTGCTAATCCCACTCCCAGGAACCTTTCCTCTGACATAATTAGAAAAGGGGTCAGAGACTGATGTCCCAGAATCCGAAATTCATCTCCTCATTCATAACAACAGTAATAGGAAAAGGAAACAAGATACATGCCCAGCAGGTGGAATTGTTCCTTTTAAAGCTCTTTGCCACCCTGGCCTGTGTGGCTCAGTTGGGTGAGCGCCGGCCCGTGCACCGAAAGTTTCGGGTTTGAGTCCAGGTCAGGGTACATGCCCAGGTTTCGGGGTTTTTAAAAAATATATATTTTATTGATTTTTTACAGAGAGGAAGGGAGAGGGATAGAGAGATAGAAACATCGATGAGAGAGAAGCATCGATCAGCTGCCTCCTGCACACTCCCCACTGGGGATGTGCCTGCAACCAAGGTACATGCCCTTGACCGGAATCGAACCTGGGACCCTTCAGTCCCTAGGTTGACGCTCTATCCAGTGAGCCAAACTGGCTAGGGCCCAGGTTTGGGTTTGATCCCCGAACCAATTGATGTTTTTCTCTCATAGCAATGTTTCTCTCTCTCCTTCTCCTTTCCTCTCTCTCTAAATTCAATAATAAAATTTTTAAAAAAATATATTTTATTGATTTTACAGAGAGGAAGGGAGAAGGATAGAGAGTTAGAAACATCGATGGGAGAGAAACATCGATCAGCTGCCTCCTGCACAACCCCCACTGGGGATGTGCCTGCAACCAAGGTACATGCCTTTGACCGGAATCGAATCTGGGACCTTTCAGTCCGCAGGCCAACGCTCTATCCACTGAGCCAAACCGGTTAGGGCTAATAATAAAATTTTTTTAAAAAATAAAAAAAAGCTCTTTGCCATTCCATAGGAGAAAAACAGTATTTCCCTTGCGTTTTTTAATTAAAATGAAGTATCACGGAAGTTTTATAACAATTAATATAATTTTTCAGAGTCTTAGAAGTAATAACTGACTTCATCATGATTGCAGGGTGCAAGATTCACACATGAAAGTCAGTCATATTTTATATGCTAGCAACGAACAACTGGAAACAAAAAGACAAAACTTGGTAATAACTCCAAAAGGAAAGAAAAAGAACAGAGAAATACTTGAGCATTACTCTAACAAAACATGCACACGTGTCTATGCTGGAAACTGTAAAATGTTGACGCAAGAACTCAAAGAGGGTACTGCGTCCACAGATTGCCAGACTCAACACAGTACAGATGCGATTTCTCCCCACCTGACCAAAATGCTTCGCTAGAGCTGCCCTGACACAGACCACAAACCACAGAAATGGTCTCAGCTCTGGACGCCAGAAGTGTCAGCAGGGCCAGCTCTCCCCTCTGGGACCTGCCTGGCCTCGTCCGGCTTCCAGGGGTTGCCCACTGTCCTGGGTGCTCCGTGGCGGCGGCAGCGCGTTCACACCTGCCTCTGTTGTGTGATTTCTCCTGTGTGTCTGTGTTTCTTCTCCATGGGGCCTCGGGCACAGTGGGTTAAGGACCCGCCCTATTCCGCCAGGACCTCGTCTTAACTAATTACATCGACAGTGACCCTGTTTCCAAATAGTCACGTTCCGAGGTGATGTATTAGGCCCAGCGTGGACTTCAACCTGTCTTTTGGGGGACATAATTCAACCCATAAAACGGATCTATCCGTTGAACACAATCCAATCAACTCCCAGCAAGAATTTTTGTAGATATAGACAAGCTGCTTCTAAAATCTATGTGGAAAGGCAAAGAAACTAGAACACCTAAAACAATTTTGAAAAAGGAGAATAAGGTTGGAGGAATCGTGTTATCTGATTTTAGGGTTGACAACAGGACTCGCAGCAGTAATCGGGTGTGGTGGCCTGGCCGGGGAGCTCAGTTGGTTGGAGTGTTGTCCAGATGCACCAAGGTTGTGGGTTCCATCCCTAGTCAGGGCACATGCAAGAGTCAACCAATGGCTATATGGATGGGTGGACAGAGGAATGGGCAACACAGATCAATGAAGCAGAATAGAGGCTCAAAAAATAGACCAGGGGTCCTCAAACTTTTTAAACAGGGGGCCAGTTCACTGTCCCTCAGACCGTTGGAGGGCCGGACTATAGTTTAAAAAAAAAACTATGAACAAATTCCTATGCACACTGCACATATCTTATTTTGAAGTAGAAAAACAAAACGGAAACAAATACAATATTTGTATTTGCACGTGGCCCGCGGGCCATAGTTTGAGGACCCCTGAAATAGACCCACACAAATACGGCTAATTGATTTGGACAAAGGTGTGAAAGCAAGTCAGTGGAGGAAGGATAGTTTTTGTCAACAAATGGTGCTGGAACAACTGGACACCTATACACACACACAAAAAAAAATTAAACTTGTCCTAAACCTCACACATTACACTAAAATTAACTGAAAATGAATCATAGATCTAAATGTAAAACCTAAAGTTATAACATCTAGAAGAAAGCATAGGAGAAACCTCTTCATGATCTGGGGTTAGTCAAAGAGTTCTTGAACACAACACAGCAAGACCCATGGGAAAAATTGGTAGATTAGACTTTATAAAAATCCAATCCTGGCCCAGCTGGTGTGGCTCAGTGGTTGAGCGTCGGCCCGGGTTGCAATCCCATCCTAGATCTTTACCCTGGAGAAACGAAGCTTACGGTCACACGAGAATGCTCACAGCAGCTCTAGAATCACCAAAAACCGGAAGCAGCCCCGGTTGGGAGAGTGAGTAAGTGAACTGTGGAATACTACGCAGCAGTCAGAAGGAACCAACTCTTGCTACACATAATGATGTGGATGAAAGAAGCCAGTCCCTAAAGGTTACATGCTGCACGTTTCCATTTATATGATGTTCTAGAAAAGACAAACAATGGCTATCAGAACAGAACAGCGGCTTCCAGGGCTTGGCGTGGGGGAGGGGTGCCTGTCCGGGGATGGCAAGAGGGAGCGTTTTGAGGATGGGGAACTGTTCTGAACCCTGCATGTGGGGGTTACATGTGCCTGTACCTGTAAATCCCTAGAGGTGCACACCGGAGAGCTCCCTGTTACTGGATGATAACTTGAAAAACCAACCGCGCACACCCAGCTGGATAGCCATGCAGTAAAGCAAGCGACACACATCCATTCGTGGGAGAGTCTAGTGGTGGGGATGAGTGGTTACTCCATGCTTATGCTCAAGTTCAAATGGTACAGACATATGTAGTGACCCACATATGGTGGGAAGGCCAGCGTACTTCCCTACACTGTTAACATTCTGTGCATATCTTAAAGGATAAATCTTCAAGTGAATCTTTAATTCTTTATTATTATGTCACTTTTAAAAAACTTATCAGCTCAAACATATTTCATCTTTGTTTCCCATGACCATGACCCAACAATGACAATTTCATATTTACAAGGGAGAAAACGGCCTCTATTTTTAAGTTTGAAGCAAAGAAGGTGCAATAATTTTTCCTGATTCCAAGAACTGAACAGGAAAAGGACTGCATCCTTGAAACATGGGGTCATCCTCCTCTGCTATTTTAAAAGCTATAACTGTAAATATTTACAAATGGAGAAGGTGGGCAGCGTCTGCTTCTGGCACAGCCACCAACTTTCTCTGAGTCCTCTCTGGGCTCAGCTGCCTGTATTACTTTATCCTACAGAATAAACAAACAGAAGAGACAGTAACACCCTGTTACGGGCAGCAGCGCAGGGTGTCGTCCACGGGCCTGGTCGCCTTCTCCCTGGGTGCTAACCTCTATTTTTAGCTGAGCACATGGTGACCCTCAGAAGAGACTGTTTTCCTTATTTCTCTTATGAGATGTGGTCAGTGCAAAGTAAACATGTTTTTATTTTTTTAACTGTTATTAGTTGATTTCAGAGAGAAGAAAGGGGGGAGAGTGAGAGAGAGATATATCTCTTTACTGTTCCACTTATTTATGTATTTATGGGTTTATTTGTGTATGTGCCCTGAAAAGAGATCAAAGCTACAAACTTGGTGTATCAGAAGGACACTCCGACCAACCGAGCTGCCCAGCCAGCGCTAAGCAAAGTGTTTTTAAAGGGAGGGAGGGCTTGTTTGTTTCTTTTCTCCAGTTACTCCTTTCTGAAGGCGGGATAGTGGACATGATGGCTGGAACACAGCAGCTATTTTAGATCATGAGGAAGCCTTGGGAATGAAAGCCTCGCATCACAGAGCCACCAGACGGAAAGAGGCCGGGTGGCTGGGGCGGCGGCACACCCCGCTCATGCTAACCCCGCACTGCTGCCTCTGGCCTCCTTGGTGAGAAAAGTACTTCTGTCCCGTGTGACCCACTGGGATTTTGGGATTTTGTTGTCAGACAAAGTCAGTGCAGAGAATCAGTGCCAAGGCTGTTTCAGAAAGTGAAGGGAGAGGCGACTAGGCCTGAACCCTGGTGGGAAGTGGATTTTTGAGACATTTGTGTAGGACAGTGGTTCTCAACCTTCCTAATGCCGCGACCCTTTAATACAGTTCCTCATGTTGTGGTGACCCCCAATTTCATTGTTACAAATTGAACATAATTAAAGCATAGTGATTAATCACAAAAACAATATGTAATTATATATGTGTTTTCCGATGGTCTTAGGCGACCCCTGTGAAAGGGTCGTTCGACCCCCAAAGGGGTCGCGACCCACAGGTTGAGAACCGCTGGTCTAGGACGTGCCAAGTCCCCATCCCCTAAGGACTGTCATGGGGGCTGCTCAGCAGGTCTGACCTGGAGAGAACGTGCCCAGAGAGGCACCCGTGCCACAGCCGCACAGCCAGAGCCGCTGGCCCTGAAAGGAACGGGTGTCATTTATCTCCTGATGAGTAAGAACTTCCTCTAGAACGCAGGGAGTGGGGGCAGGGGCCAGGGGTTCTAGCTTGGGGTTCAGTATGAGGCTGCAGGGAAGATGTTGGCCAGCTGCAGCCATCTGAAGACTTGGTGGGGCCGGAGAAGCCATCCCCACGGTGGCTCGTTTGTATGGCTGCTTGGGCCTCCTGTGCCTGGCCCCCTGCCCTCCCCCACCCCACTCCATGGAAGGTTTTTTTTAAAAAATATATTTTATTGATTTTTTACAGAGAGGAAGGGAGAGAGATAGAGAGCTAGAAACATCGATGAGAGAGAAACATCGATCAGCCGCCTCCCGCACATCTCCCACTGGGGATGTGCCCACAACCCAGGTACATGCCCTTGACCGGAATCGAACCCGGGACCCCTCAGTCCACAGGCCGATGCTCTATCCACTGAGCCAAACCGGTCTCGGCTCCATGTAAGGTTTTACCTGAGAGAAGATCGAGGGCACTTCTGGGGGTGGAGGGGAGGCCGTGTAGCATAGCAGTGCCCTCTGATGAGATCCAGCAAGGGCACTTGGGATGATTAAGAGAAATCCTTGCCAAACCGGTTTGGCTCAGTGGATAGAGCGTTGGCCTGAGGACTGAGGGGTCCCGGGTTCGATTCCGGTCGGGGGCACGTGCCTTGGTTACGGGCACATCCCCAGTGGGAGATGTGCGGGAGGTGGCTGATGGATGTTTCTCCCTCATCGATGTTTCTGGCTCTCTATCTCTCTCCCTTACTCTCTGTAAAAAATCAATAAAATATATTTAAAAAAAAAAAAAAAAGAGAAATCCTGCCCTGACCAGCGTGGCTCAGTGGTTAGAGTGTCCTGCACACCGGAGGGTTGTGAGTTTGATTCCGGGTCAAGGGCACCTTATGGGCTGCAGGTCGGATCCCCACCCCTGGTTGGGGTGCATGTGGGAGGCAACCAAACGGTGTATCTGTCACTTCGATTCCTCTCTCTCTCTCTCTCTCTCTCTGTCTCCCACTCCCCCCCTTCCCCTTTCCCTTCCACTCTCTCTAAAAAAAAAAAAAAATCAATGAAAACAATATCCTCTCTCCTTGGGTGAGGATGAGAGAGAGAGAGAGAGAGAGAGAGAGAGAGAGAGAGAGAGAGATGCGGTCTGTGAGGCTTGTGCCCACAGTGCGGCTCACTGAGTGCTGGGACCTGCAGACACAGCCTCAGAGACTGAGGCCCCCTCACTTGCCACTGGAGCTGTGGGGCCTGCTCAGCCGTAATGGGAGCTAATATCTCTCATTGGGTCCTTGGGAGGCTTAAAAGAGGAAATCCAGGTGAAACACCTGAGCCAGCACCTGGCACTCACAATTGGCCCAAATAAGGTTTCTGACGGCGAGTTTCCTGCAAGGAATTCTCCAGGGGCGTCCCCGCTGCAGACCAGCCGGTCAGGCAGCCTCTGTCTCACCACCTGCGCACTCCCCGCCCGCACCCCTGCCCTCGCCCACATGCCATCCGCCAGCCCCTCTCCCATCTCCCCCCAGCCCTCCCTGTGGGATCTGGCTGGTGGGCCTGGGCCTCTCTGGTCTCTGGGGGGGAGGGGGAGGGAGCTAACTGGGCCAAGGAGCAGGAGGGTGACAGCGGAGATGGGCAGAGGGGTGGGCGGAGGGTGCTGCCCTGAAGGGCTGCCCGGAGCTGGGTGGTGCACGGTGTCCCTTGCCCGTCCAGGATGTCACGTCAGCAGTGGGTGGCGGGTGTGTCTCTCATCTGCTCACTCCAGGAACTCACCAGTTGCCTTTGAAATTAACTGAGGATCTGAGGGTGATCAAATCCCTGCCTTTCCCTCAAATACCCGTACCTCCCCAGCTTGTGCAGGTGCCTGAAATCCCCGTTGGGATCATGTCAGGTTGAGAGCCAGTGTCCCGGGAAAGCCCCACTCAAACGTGCGCCCCGCCGGCCCATGGGCGGTGGCAGAACAGCCCCATCTGCCACCTCAGCCCCAGCCGCCTGTAAAGCCGCTGGGTGCCGGGTGGGTCATCACCTGATCTCGCTCCTCCTCAGGGTCCCCACCTAACCCCCAAGTCACCCCCTGGTGGTCTGGACTCCCCTCTTAGTAACCCCCCCCCAAGTAACAGCTCCCCACTGGGCTACCCCCCCCCCCCCGTCCCCCACGCACCCGCAGTAGGATCGGATCGCACCCTGGGGTGGAGGAGCAGCTTGCGGGTGGAGGGAGGTGGCGCCACACAGCCACAGTCAGAGCTGGCAGGGACCCCAGCAGCTACTCTGCTGTTAGGCGGGCAGCGTCCTTTATCCACACCCATGGCCTCGGATGCGGAAAACCCCTCACTGAGCTGTCTCGCCCCTGCCCCTGGGTAAGCCAGTCTGTCTCAGGAGGAAGTGCTTCCCACTGGGCGTCTGCACCAGGTGGCCTCACCGCGCTTCTAGGAGGAAGGGGTGCACGGATGGGAGGGAAGTCCAGGTGCCTCCCCCCCGAGGCCTGGCTCAGGTGGGGCCTTCTGCTGTCCTGTGCCAAGGTGGCCAGAGGCGCAGGGGTTCCACTGCTGGTTAATTGAGTGGCTCAACAGTGCCAGCAAGGACCAGGCTGCTCTCAGCCTTCACCCCTGAGTGGCCAAGGGTCAGCCACGCTTTCCTCACGGTCACAAGACGGCTGCCTGTCGCCAAGCATCGTGCCTAGACATGACAACGCACAGTGAAGAAGAGAACTTTCCCGGAAGCTGCCCACAATTCTTCATTCGCAGTGGTCACAATCACATCACTGCTCCTCAAAATCCATTACTAGAGCAACTCGGGGAGAAATTAATTCTCCGCGGGCCTCTCATGCTTCTGCACATCTCGCAGGGTGGTTGTGTAGCCAACAGCCTCAGAAGATAGATTTTCCTCCAGATCAAACAGCCCATTGGTTTAGCTCCCATGTGAAAAGAGTTAGGTTCCCTAAGCCCAGGTTTTCTCTTCCTGTAAGGCAACTCACTGCAGTCCAATGGCCACAGCTCACTGCAAAGGGTGCTGGGAAATGTAGTTTTTAGCCCATCTGAAATTTCCATTTCAATGGAAAAGGGACAATGGATATTGGGGCAATTGGCATTTGGGGTTCTGCGAGGGAGCCAGGAGGAACGTGTTGGAGAGGCAGCCATAGTGCCTGCACAGGAGCTTGTGCCTTGACCCCGTTGAAGAATTGCATTCCAGACAAGGAAGTGTCAGGGCCGAGTCTAGAAGCCCCGCCTGCGGACTGCTGACCTCATGTTCCCCGTTTTCCCGCCTCTGCATCAGGTCAGGTCGGCCATGGCAAGGGAGCCCTCCTCAAAATGCTCCACTTCCTTGCCTCCAGGGGTCCTCTCTCCTGATGTTCAGCTGATCTTTGGTTTCTGTCTCCTTCACCTTTTCTCCCCAGCCTGTGCTGGCTGGAGCTATCAGGCCACCTGGCACATGACATTAAACGCCATCTCTTTCCCTTGAGCCCCACCCTCCTCTCTGCCCTCTGGACCACGCTCTGTGCTCTGGATTTGCATACCCAGGAGCCCCCATTTGGGTGTCTTCAGGCACCTAGGACATCACAAGCCCTAAACTGAACTCATGACGTCAGCACACGCTGGCCAACCTCAGTGCATGTTCCACCCTCCAGTGGACACTCTTGTGTCTTTGAGGCCTTCCTCTCTCTGTCCTTCCAATGCACTCCACCTCCAGGCCCCTGCGCCCGATCCCTGCTGGAGCCTCCCCAGGAAGCCACCTCGGCTTGCTCCAGCCAGTCCTGTCATCTTACAATAGAGGCATGACCACACTGTTCTTACTCTTAAAACCGTTGCTTTTAGGATAAAGACCAAAATGCTTTTTACGGTGTAGCAGAGTCACCTGCCCCTCCCCCGTTATCCATTATTTTCTTCTTTAGAAAGAGAACCCCTATTTGTAGCTGGGCAGGCACAAGGCCATTTAAAGGAAGACTCCAGCCCTGGCCGGTTTGCTCAGTGGATAGAGCGTCGGCCTGAGGACTGAAGGTCCCGGGTTCGATTCCGGTCAAGGGCACGCACCTCGGTTGCAGTGCTCTCCTCTCTTCCTGGAGCCTCTTCTCCTGCAATCCCAGCTCAGCCTTCAGGCCTCGGCTGGATGCCCCTTACTCAGGGAGCCGCACCGCCTCAGTGGCACACCCGCAGGCCTCACACCCAGAGCAGGGGATTGTTGTGGTTGTTGTTTTTAATGTTTTTATTGATTTTTACAGAGAGGGAGGCAGAGGGAGAGAGAAACATCAGTGTTCCATTGGCTGCCTCCTGCGCAACCTGATGTGGATCGAGCCCGAAACCTGGTGTGTCCCCTGACCGGGAATCAAACTCTGACCTCTGGGTGCATGAGAAGATGCTCAAACAACTGAACCACATCAGCCAGGGCAAGCAGATAGTTTTTAAAAAAAATATCCCTCCTCTATACATTATTTTCAATAATAATCATGTTTGAATAGTAATAGTAGCCAATAAAAATGCAATGAAATGTTCTTTCATTAAATGTCATATGTATAATCATCATAGTAAGAACAGAGTAAAATATAGCACAAAAAAAGAAAGGGAATAATACTTTAAAATGATATTAATGCATTCTTTTTGGCAAAAAGGGAGATGTACATGCACATCTATAGCAATAATGATAATAACATTATCATCCATTTGTTTTCCAGGCTTCTGTGGGTTTGTCAATGACCTCATCAAAATTAACTTTGAATATTTATGTTTAAGAAATAGCTTAGGAAAATTTGTTAATTTATCTTTGATCATACTTGACCAAAGAATCCTCTTTATTAATTTTGGGGGGAAATGTTTTTTTTCTCACATGAAACAATTGATGCACAGATAGTTAGGTAAGCCTTAAACATAAGGATAAATTTAACAGAAATTCAGGAAAAAAATGAATTTCACAATCAATTCTAGAAATCACAGAACTGTCCATGCCTGTTTCTTGGGGATTGATTCTAGCAACTTTCAAATATCTTTCCAGTTGAAAAATTTTAAACAAATAAAAGCTCCACAGGGTCACATCGAACTATGCTGCTAATGTTTACTTCAAACCCACGGTTTAAAGGAAGGGCAGTGGGACAGGGTTAGAGACACAGGTTTCCCCCGAGGTGTGCACAGTTCTGCACGCACATGCGCTCGGGGAGCTGAGCCCTGTAAGGAGGGTGAGGAGTGGCTCAATGACTGGGAATTCTCCCAATTAACTTCCGTGTAGAATACAGTGCTTATTAGAGGACACGCAATAAAAAGGTGCCAATTTGAGACTGACATATCTAATATGAAAGGTCAACAGTGCCCTAGACGGTTTGGCTCAGTGGATAGAGTGTCAGCCTGCAGACTGAAGGGTCCCAGGTTTGATTCTGGTCAAAGGCACATGCCTGGGTTGTGGGCTCGGTCCCTAGTAGGGAGTGTGCAGGAGGCAGCCGATCAATGATTCCCTCTCATCATTGATGGATGCTTCTATCTCTCTTTTCCTCTCCCTTCCTCTCTGAAATCAACAAAAATATATTTTTAAAAAAGTCAACAGTAACTGAAACAATTGTTTAGGTCTTAAACCAATAAAAGAATTTAGGAGGGGGGAGGATTGTGTAGAGTCACTGGTACATAGTGGTAATAAAAAGCAGCCTGACTTTCATTTTTGAAAAAATATTTTTATCGATTTCAGAGAGGAAGGGAGAGGGAGAGAGAGATAGAAACATCAATGACGAGAGGACTCATTGATCAGCTGCCTCCTGCACGCCCCCTACTGGGGATCGAGCCCACAACCCAGGCATGTGCTCTGACTGGGAATGGAACCGTGACCTCCTGGCTCATAGGTTCAGGCTCAACCCCTGAGCCATGGGGCTGGGCCAGGCTGACTTCTAACAGGTTCTTATTGTTTAAGACAGGGGTCCTCAAACTTTTTAAACAGGGGGCCAGTTCACTGTCCCTCAGACCGTTGGAGGGCCGGACTATAGTTTAAAAAAAAACTATGAACAAATTCCTATGCACACTCCATATATCTTATTATTTTTTTAAATACATTTTATTGATTTTTTACAGACAGGAAGGAAGAGGAATAGAGAGTTAGAAACATCAATGAGAGAGAAACATGGATCAGCTGCCTCCTGCACACCCCCTACTGGGGATGTGCCCGCAACCAAGGTACATGCCCTTGACCGGAATCGAACCTGGGACCCTTGAGTCCGCAGGCCGACGCTCTATCCACTGAGCCAAACCGGTTACAGCGTTATTTTGAAGTAAAAAAACAAAACGGGAACAAATACAATATTTGTATTTGCATGTGGCCCGCTGGCCGTAGTTTGAGGACCCCTGGTTTAAGAGTTTGTTGTTGATGACCCCCCTCTTGTTGCTGATGCTCCCACCGCCCCCTGGCACAGACTTCTCGGTACTGAGTCCCTACATTGATTTCTCTTTGAGGCACTCACCCCAAACAATGTGTCTGCATCATGACTTCGTTGTCTGCTCCCCACGGACTGCCCCTCCGTGAGGGCCGGCACGGTCCATGGGGAGCTCCTAGCAGAGCACCTGGCAGCCACTAGACCAGAGGTGGGCAACCTTTTTGTGAGTGCGTGCCAAAACCAGCAAAATCTCTGACTCAAAATTATTCTGCGTGCCAACCCTAATTATTTGAGAACATGTTACGCCTACTTGGTAACTCTTAAGGTGTACGTATGTGAAGAACCTTGAAGAAATAATAAAATTCATTTGAGCGACAAAAACACAGTATATGATGATAAAAAATACATTTATTTTTTAATGTGTACATGTACACTTGTAGTCTGACAGAAAACTTTATGACTCTGTTTGATATTACCAGTGGGACTTTTGCTGCTGCATCACTGATGACAGAGATTTTACATCAGGTTTATATTTCATGACCTTCAGAGATATGCACTAGCTACTACTTTCATCCGTCAGGCTATTCCTATTACGAGACTTAACAAAATTCATCACTGAGAACAAAGATTCACAAGCGTATGTGGATGAAAACATGGAGAGTAACGCTGTTGCAAAGTTTTTTAAACAAAAAATTTTCTGGAATGGCATTCCAAGTCCTCAATAGTCGTTTCTGACACTTCTCTCTGGTACTCCTGTCTCTAATCGCTTTTTTTTTCAATGTTTTCCAAGTCAACTCTAAGGTCAATAAATTTCTGCTTCCAAATTGAGCTACTCTGAAATTCAACGAACTGCATTTCAAAGTCAGCCATATCTACCCATGAAAACATTTGTAAGTTTAGTTCCTCCAGTTTCATGCTCAGGACAAATGTGTTGAGTGAATGCAGGTGGAGAGCCTGGTGCAGAGTAAGCACTCAGTACGGGTGGCTGGGCCGCTGCCGCCTGCAGCACGTTTACAGTCGGGCACGTTGTGAACGCTGGAAGGCCAGCGCCTTCCACATCAGCAGCAGCTGCCTCTGCGTGAAGCCTTGGTGTGGCTCCCTCTCCTTCTGGACCCCGGGCCGGGGGTGGGTGGGCGGTGCCAAGTTCCTCTCCCCAGCAGCCAGTCATGCCTGGACAGCAACAGCTGGATCTTGTTCATTTCTGGGGTCTCTTGGACCCCAACAGAGGGCCTGGCCCAGCACAGGAGTCATTAACTACTCACTCAGTAGCCAGAGTTTATCGAGCACCTACTACACAGCAGGCATTTCCTTTCTAAGGAAGTTTCTTTTCGTGTGGTTCCCAATAGTTACGGCAACTCGCAGGGTGGGTAGGAGCACTCTCATCTCACAGACGAGGACGTGAGCCCAGAATGGTTCGACCACTTGCCCGAGGTCACACAGCCAGTAGGTGCAGAACCAGCTTTATTCCAGGCCTGTGGGCCCCAAAGCCCCTGTCTTTCCAGACTGTGGGGTGTGGGGAAGGGGCTGGGCTGGGCAGGAGCTTGGACCTCGGGTTAGGCATGTGCCAGGTGCCTGGACTGACTCCTGGCCAAGCACAGTAGGAGCACCTCTGCCGGAGGAGGTGGGGTTGTGGCTCCCAAGTGTGGCTGGGAGGCCTGGGTTGGGGTGAGGGTGCGGGTGGGTGGCAGACATGAGCTCCAATGCCAGTGAGCTCCCACACTGATGGTTGTGCAGCCTGGGCAAGGCATGGGGTCCTTCTATGCGTGGAGGATGGCAGGAGATGGGAGCATCTGGTAGAGACGAGAAATACTGACTACGGCTGAGAGGGCTGGGCGCGGGCAGGGCTGGGTGCGGGCAGGGCTGGGCACAGGAGGTGCTCTGCCAATGGCTGTCTTCTCCTGTTTCTCTTTCATGTTCTATTCCCTCCCCTCCCTTTATAATCCAGGAGGAGCAAGGTTCACCCCATGGGCCCTGCAGGCGGGCACGCTGCACACCAGACGGGCGCCCCGGATCCCAGGATAATGTGCTGCCGTCCCTATAGGTCAGGTCGCTCTGCACCGAAGCGGTCCCTAGGCGCGTTCCACGAGGATTTCGGCTGAACCACCTCCCCTTCCCCCTCCCCGGCCCGCTGCTTACCGGACTGCTCCCTGTGAACTAGGGCCCGGGCCGGAGGCGCAGGGGGGCGGGAGGGCGGCGGCGGGGGCCTGGGCCTGCAGCACCGGGCCACTCCGAGGCAGAGAAATGTGGCCCGGATGGGTCTGGGTTGGGGGTCTCAGGCGGTTTCCTGGCGCCACCTCGTGGTCATGACTGGCATTGCCGCGCCTGCTCTGAAAGGATGCTGGCGCCGGGCGCGGGGCTGGGCTGCGACCCGGCCACTTGGGGCTCTTGGGCGGTGATGCTGTGAGGAACCTCCAAACCCAGTTCCTATCTTTCAAGGGACAGCCGAGGCTCTGAGGGCCCCCGGGTCTGCGGCGAGCAGAGGGGTGGGGAAGGAAGCAGTAAAGGGAGTCCAGTCCCGGAGGCAGGCACGGGGTGCGAGGACCGTCCCCGGGCGCAGGAGAAGCCGCACCCACATGGTGGCTCTGTGTACATGAGTTGAATCCCACACCTTCCCAGAGGGTCACTGTGCCCAGGCGGGATACCTGCTGTGTCGATGGGCTGCAGGCCCCTCCCACCTCTCCTGATCACTGAGGACAGAGGGGAGGGCAAGGCCACTGCCAGGCCTGCCATCCTCCAGGACTGGCACCCCGTGGGACAGCGGAACCGGGACCAGCGCCCTGGGCCACTCTGGCTCACCAGGGGCCTCTGGGTCCAGGCAGCTCAGGTGTCCACAGAGCCACTGTTCCGGGCCCCCCAGGCCGCAGCGAGGGCGGGGCAGCAGTGTGGGGACGCTGGGCCTCACCGGCCCCCCCCCAGGCTGCCCTCGGACTGGCAGCAGCCCAGGGCTGTCCTGTCCCTGGAGGTGGAGGGCAGTGGGCATGACACTCAGGAGAGGGCTCAGGAACCTACTGCTCTGAGGCACCATCCCAGGTGTCAGCTCCTGCCCGCCTGGCCGCCCGCCGGCCTGACCTTCATCTCAGCAGCGCTCACTCGCCCCTTTGCACACGGGCTTCCGTGACTGCAGGCCGTTGGCACACTCTTCTCTCCACTCCTATTTTCTTCCGCAACCAAAAGAAAACCTTTGGAGAAGGCAGGATTTGCATATCAATGGTTGGAAAAGGTGTTCAATACAGAAAGTGGGAGGGACCTTTCCTCTGGTGGAGTCCCCGGGTGGAGGCTCCCACGGGAGGGCCTTGAACAGAGCTGGTCACCGGGGCTCCCAGCCTCCCGAGGGGGACAGGCCTCTCCGGGAGAAGTCCGTGGTGAGGGTGCATGAGTCCTGAGAACTGGGGTTCGCTGCAGGTCCATGGGAAGCCTGTGTCTGGTGTGCAGGGGCAGATGGAGGTATAAGGTCCCCAGCTGACCCAGGCAATCAGGCATGAGGGGCCGCAGGCAAAGAGGGAGAGCAGGTGGGAGTGGGCCAGGCTGCCCTTGCACGTCACATGTCCTGTGACCAGCACGCACTGTATCTAGGGAGGGCACACTGGTTCTATTTGTTTAAGAAGCAGAGGAGACTGGCCGAGATCTGGCTGTTCCCTCTGCCCGATGCCCCGCTGGGCCCCTGGCCTCTCCTTGCCCACCTTCTGGGAGTCCTTGCCCCTCTGCTGTGGGGACCCGGCCTCCCTGTACCCCACGTTGTCCTTGGTTTACCCCTTCCTCCTGGTGGAGCACAGCCTCGAACTGTCTGGAAGGGCTGGGGGCAGTCCCCACACGCCAGTCCCCTCGCCCCAGTGGCGTGGCTGCCATAGGACTCGGGGTGGGGGCGCACTTGTCTTCAGAATGTCCACGTGACGATGTGTCGCCTTGTTCCTGATGTCGCTGCAGAGCAGCCTGAGGCCAGTCCAGCTCCTGACCCTTTAAGGAAGATGACCTAGTTTTCCTCTCCGGAAGCTGGTAGAATATCTGTGTCTGCGACTTCACGTGATGGGCTCCGGGGATGGATTTTTATCTATTGAGCAGGCACCTGACTGGCCAGTTAGCCTGGAAATTCATGTCCTTCAGTTCAGAGGAACGTTCTTGGATTCTTGCTTTAAAACAACAACAACACAGCTTTATTGGGATATAAATCACATACCATACAACTCACCCATTTAAAGCGTACAGTTCAATGGTTTTACGTATATTCACAGAGTTGTGGAACCATCACCACAGTCAGTTTTAGGACACTTTTATTACTCCAAAAAAGACACCCTGCACCTCTTAGCGGTCACCCCTCCCCACCCCCTCCATTTCCACCAGCCTTAGGCAGCCACTAGTCTACCTTCTGTTTGCATGGATGTACTTACTCTGGATACCCATGGAGATGGGTCCCTACAGCATGTGGCTTGTGTCTGCTTCTTTCACTTCACACAGTGTCTTCAAGGCCCCCCCACGCTGCAGGCTGCACCAGTGCCTCACTCCTTTCATGGCCGAGTAATGCTCCACTGTATGGGTCTCCCACTCATATTTATCCATTCCAGTTGGTGGGCACTCGAGTTGTTTCCCCTTTTTGGCTATTACGACTGAGTAATTTCTGCCCCGTTTCTCGCGTTGTCTGCTCTCTCCTGTGCATGTCCTACCACTTGGATACAGACTCCCCGAATGCGTCCTCCATTTGAGCAGGAGGGAAAAAATTGGAGCCGGCCGGCAGGCAGGGGGAAGAGGTAGCAAGCATGTTTAGCATGAGTGGACACGGAGCTTGCAGAGCCCTGCACAGGCACAGGGACCTGGCGGCTCGGGAACTGGGGTGGCAGGAGCCACCGAGCAGGCGGCTCCGTCAGCGCTGCAGAGCGGAGACCCAGCGGCACCCTGGAGAAAGCTCACCGCCCCGGGGCAGGTAATGTTCCCTGGGACACCCCATAATGCAGGGAATGGGCTTTGCTAGGCTCCCATCTTGCAGGGGTCCCTCCCAGGTCACCGTGGAGCCTCCTGGATTGACCTGCGGGGGGCAGGGTGGTGGGTGGGGCCACCGAAGGGAGAAGACACAGCATTTTCCCTTTGCTTGTGAGTCTCTCTGCCCAGTCCTCGCACACAGACTCCGGGGGTGTGGGGTGGGGGGCCGGTGAGGGCAGCAGGCCTGTGCTCTGCAGACAACTTTGCAACAAACAGGTACCTAGTCCCTGATTTCCCCTCTTTGCTTTAGCAATGCCAGGGCCACAGGAAGGTCCCTCTTGATACCTGAGGCCTCGAGAGGCCTCTAGCCGGGCTTCCTACCTCCCAGCGTTTCTCACTGTCCAAGCACTGAGTCCCTGGGGGCTGCCTGAGAGCCTGCAGCTGACACTTCCCACCCGAGTGAAGACCTCACTGTGAGAAGCAACGTTTAAGGGGAGGGCATTCTGGGAGGAGATGTATCATTTTTAATTCTCACCTGAGGACATGCTTTTTGTTTTTAAATGATTTAGAGAGAGAGGAAAAGAGAGAGAATCGGTTGCCGCCCCTGCTCACCCTACGGCGGAGAGAACCTCAACCTTTGGGTGCAGGGGATGACACTCCCCCCTGAGCCCGGCCAGGCCGGGAAGAGCAGATATTATCTCCATTAATATTATCTATGAAGTAATCGTGGCTTACACAAGCTGGCATTTCTTCCTCTCGGATGTTAACGAGGCCAGAGGTGAGGGGTCCCAGACCCAGGTTCCTTCCTCCCTGCTGCTCTCTCACCCTCAACACGAAGCGAAGTAGCTGCTCAGGCCCCACAGCCAGGACAGGGCAGAGCCATTGTCTGAACAGGTTTCCTGGCTCTAAACCCTCTATTCTCGCCCGACCTTGTGTCCAGAGTGATGGACGACGTCTGGGCTGTGTGTACAGTAACAGTATGTGAGGGAGCGAGGACGTAGGCTTTCCAGCAGGAAACCAGGCAGGCGCTCTCTCTCTCTCTCTCTCTCTCTCTCTCGCCAGCAAGGCCGGTGGCCCTTTGGGGGCGGCTGAGTCCTTGCCTTGGGACACAGTTGGGAGGGGATGTCAGAGAAAATGGGGTTCCGGGCAGGGACGGAAAATGATAACCTCTCCCTGCCATTCCCCCTGCTTCACCTAGCTCTCTTTTTGTTTTGCTTTAAAAACATTTAAAAAAGATATTTTTTTTATTGATTTCAGAGAGGAAGGGAGAGGGAGAGAGAGAGACAGAAATATCAATGATGAGAGAGAATCATTGATCGGCTGCCTCCTGCACGCCCCCTACTGGGGATGGAGCCCACAACCTGGGCATGTGCTAGAATTGAACCCGGGTCCCTTCAGTCCAGAGGCCAACACTCTATCCACTGAGCCTAAAGTATTTTCTTTTTAAGAAGAACTTTTTAAGAAGAACTTTTTATTAAAGAAACAATTTAATACATAAAAGAGAATAAAAAAAGAGAACCCCAGATACCTTTCAGCCAGTCAGAGCAGTTACAAACATGGCCAGTCTTTTGTCATCTATACTCTCACGTACTCCCCAACTCCCAAACCTGGTTTATTCGGAGAGCGTGTCTTTAATGAATGAGCATTTTTATTTATCTTTTCTGTTAATGACTAATGACATAATCCCGTTGTGGTCAGAGCTATGGTCTGCATGGCACTGGATTGTGAATATTTCTTGAGACTTGCTCTATGACTGTATGTGATTATTTAAAAAAGATGTTTTTATTGATTTTAGAGAGAGGGAAAAGGAGAGAGAGAGAAACATTGATGTGAGATAGAAACATCAGTTGGCTGCCTCGCTCCGGGAATGGAACCGGACACCTTTGGGTGCCCGGGACTACCCTCAACCAACTGCGCCCAGTGGCCAGGGCTAGCAGGTGACCCTCTGCGCCACTGTTCCATGTGTCCTCGAGGATAATGCCTGTGCCCTCTGTGCAGGCTTCTGTGCATGCCCATTAGATCAAGTTTGTTCATTTCACCATTCAAATCGATATCTTTGCTGACTTTTTTGTGTTCTTGATTTATTAATAATTGGAAAAGTTCTGTGGAAATGTTCTACCACGATCGTGGCTCTTTTAATTTCTCTCTGTGTTTCTGTCCATTTTTTTAAAAAAATATATTTTATTGATTTGTTACAGAGAGGAAGGGAGAGAGATAGAGAGTTAGAAACATCGATGAGAGAGAAACATTGATCAGCTGCCTCCTGCACACCCCCTCCTGGGGATGTGCCCGCAACCAAGGTACATGCCCTTGACCGGAATCGAACCCGGGACCCTTCAGTCCACAGGCCGACGCTCTATCCACTGAGCCAAACCGGTTTCGGCTCTGTCCATTTTTTGCTTCATATATTTGGAAACTGTCTGATGAAGTGTTTAGTGTTTTTATGTCTCTGATCCAATTTAACTTTATCATTATGTGATGACTTTCTGTATCCACGATAATATTTTATTTATTTATTTATTTTCACGATAATATTTTAAATCTTAAAACAGATCTTGTCTGATATTAATAAAGGCATGCTAAGTTTTCTTGGGGGAAATGTTAATATTTGCCTATTATATCTTTCTTCCATCCCTTTACTTTCAAACTTTCTGTGTCTCAGATGTGCCTTAGATGTGTCTTTTGTAGACAGTATGTAGCAGGACCAAAAATTCCATATGCAGCTTAACAGAATGTATAGCTAAGCAATATATTAACCTCCTTCTCCAATAATATAGCAAAGACCTCAGAACACTTGATGCTGGTCGTCCTCCCCTGCCTGACTTGGTTCTGTACGTTAGGTCTGTCCTTTTTGGTTTGCGCCTCAAATTCTACCTTATTGCTGTTATTTTATGTGGGAGGGTTTGGTTTCCTCACGTGTTCACCGTCTGATTTACTCACCACTTCTCCTCCTGGGACCAATTTCCTTTCTCCTGAAGTACATCCTTTAGTGTAGGTCTGAGAGTGGCATACACTCCCAGTTTTGCTTTATAATTTTATTATTTTTAACATATATTTTTATTGATTTTAGACAGGAAGGGAGAGGAAGAGAGAGATAGAAACATCAGTGATGAGAATCATTGGTTGGCTGCCTCCTGCATGCCCCACACTGGGAATTGAGCCTACAACTTGGGCATGTGCCCTTGAGCAGAATCGAACCCCGGACCCTTCAGTCCGCAGGCTGACACTATCCACTGAGCCAAACCGGCTAGGGCTTGCTTTATAATTTTAAACAATTATAAAGTATAACACCCCAGTAGCTATCCTTTCATGCTAATCGTATCTTGCTTTTCTTTGCAGTTCCACCCATATAGACACCTGCTGTACTAGAGGTCAGTCTGCCTGTTTCTGAGCTCTGTGCGGCGGAATCATACTGAATGTGTTCTTGTGTTCTTGGCCCTGTTCAGCTAGGTTGCTCATGTAGTTGCAGATCACTCATTTTGATGGTCATATTGAGTTTTATCCTCTCAACAGGCCATCATTTATTTGTCTAGTCCCGTGCTGATGGGTGAATGACTTGTTTCCCATGAGGCTATCATATCCAAGGTGCCGCGAGCGCTTTTGAAGGTCTTGTGTATGTGTATGTGTGTAAGCGTGTGTCAGCATGTGTGCATGCAAGTGTTGTGTGAATGTGTGCATGTGTGTGTGTCTGTGTGTGCCTGTGCATGAGCATGTGTATGAGTGCTTTCAACAAGTTTCCTTTATGTGCGTGAGCCTGTGTGAATGTGTGTGTGCACACGTCTGTGAGTGTTTTCAGCAGGTCTCCTGTGTGTGCACATGCACATGTGTGCCTGTGTATGTGTGTGTGTATGCATGAGCGTGTGCGAGCACACTCACGCACTCTCGCACTGGCGCACCTGCACTTCTCCAGGCCAGCGTATCCAGCCTGGGGTGGAATTACTGGTCATGGGTTAGGCATGTTTTCAATGTCACTAGCTAATGCCCCAGGCTACCGTCATTCACAACCAGGCACCGATTTACATTCCCACCAAGGCCTCAGCCTCTCCCTGTCTTTGCTTATTTGTAAATGATTTCATTTCATCCTGGTTCTTGGGAGATGGCTGTTCTGGGCACATAAGTCTAACCTGACATTTTTTTATTTTTCCGTAACATTTTGAGGATATTATTCCCCGGTCCCCGGCATCTGCTGAGTCTGGCGGCCTGTCCCTTCCTGGGGCTGCTCGAAGACCTGTGCTTTGGTGTCCTACGGCTTCACTCCAGGCATTTAGGCGGGGTTTGTCTTCATTTGGCTCCTTGGAACACGTGTGTTCTTGGTGGATTTATGTTGTCACTTCTGCAGATTGCACAGGCATCATCTCTCATTTCATTTCCTTGTTTTTGTCCATTCTCTTTTTCAGAGATTCTGATCAATATATGTAAGATTTTCTTATTCTATCTTCCACATCTCTTAAAATCTCTTAAAAACATCATTTCCTTGCCTCTCTGTGCTGTTTGCCAGGTAATATCTTCAGCTCACTATTTCTCTCTTCAGCTGTGTCTAATATGCCTTTAACAATTTTTAATTCCAAACATTATATTGTTTATTTCTTTCATTTCCATTTTAATTACTTAATTATCTGTTGTTAATTCTCATCCGAGGATATTTTTTCCATTGTTTTTTTTTGGAGAGTGGAAAGGGGGAGGGGGAGAGAGAGAGGAAAGAGAAACATT
Source organism: Myotis lucifugus (assembly GCF_000147115.1). Lineage (NCBI taxonomy): Eukaryota > Metazoa > Chordata > Mammalia > Chiroptera > Vespertilionidae > Myotis > Myotis lucifugus. The sequence continues at coordinate 13,994 of NW_005871820.1, read as the reverse complement.
GATTCAAGAAACACATCAATTGCCTCCCCCTTGCCCTAACCGGTTTGGCTTAGTGGATAGAGCGTCAGCCTGCGGACTCAAGGGTCCCAGGTTCGATTCCGGTCAAGGGCATGTACCTTGGTTGCGGGCACATCCCCAGTGGGGAATGTTCAGGAGGCAGCTGATCGATGTTTCTAACTTTCTATTCCTCTCCCTTCCTCTCTGTAAAAAATCAATAAAATATATTTAAAAAAAAATTGCCTCCCCCACATGCCCCAACCAGGGCTGGGGATTGAACCTGCAACCCAGGTACATGCCCTCGACCAGGAATCAAACCGACCACCCTTTGGTGCATGGGCTAATGCTCTAACCACTGAGCAATGCCGGCCAGGGCTTGAAGTCCCATTTTACTTTTATTTTTAAAAATCTTTATTGTTGAGCCCTAACCGGTTTGGCTCAGTGGATAGAGCGTTGGCCTGGGGACTGGGGGGTCCCAGGTTCGATTCCGGTCGGGGGCATGTACCTGGGTTGCGGGCACATCCTCGGGGGGGTGTGCAGGAGGCAGCTGATCGATGTTTCTCTCTCATCGATGTTTCCAGCTCTCTATCCCTCTCCCTTCCTCTCTGTAAAAAATCAATAAAACATATTTTTTAAAAAAAATCTTTATTGTTGAAATTATTACAGATGTCCCTCTTCCTCCCCCCCCCCCCCCGCCATTGGCCCCCTCCACCCAGTTCCTGCCCTGCCCCAGGCCTTTGCCACCCTATTATCTGTGTCCATAGGTAATGTATATATGCATATATGATCTTTGTGTAATCTCTTCCCACCCCTCACCCCCCTTCCCTCTGAGAATCGTCAGTCTGTTCCATTTCTATGACTCTGTTACTACTTTATTCACCAGATTATTCTGTTAATTAGATTTCTTATTCGTTTATTTTGATTTTTAGATTCAATTGTTGATAGGTATGTATTTGTAGCCATTTTGTTGTTCATATTTTTTATCTTTTCCTTTTTCTTCTTCTTCCTTTTCTTAAAGAATACCCTTCAACATTTCATATAATACTGGTTTGGTGGTGATGAACTCCTTTAGTTTTTTCTTGTCTGTGAAGCTCTTTATCTGACCTTCAATTCTAAATGATAGCTTTACTGGGTAGAGTAATCTTGGTTGTAGGTTCTTGCTATTCATCACTTTGACTATTTCTTGCCACTCCCTTCTGGCCTGCAAAGTTTCTATTAAGAAATCAGCTGACAGTTGTATGGGTACTCCCTTGTAGGTAACTAACTGCTTTTCTCTTGCTGCTTTTAAGATTCCTTCTTTGTCTTTAGCCCTTGGCATTTTAATTATGATGTGTCTTGGTGTGGTCCTCTTTGGATTCCTTTTGTTTGGGGTTCTCTGTGCTTCCTGTACTTGTAAGTCTATTTCTTTCACCAGGTAGGGGAAGTTTTCTGTCATTATTTCTTCAAATAGGTTTTCAATGCCTTGCTCTCTCTTTCCTTCTGGCACCCCCATAATTCGGATGTTGGTGTGCTTGAAGTTGTCCCAGAGGCTCCTTACACTATCTTCATAATTTTAGATTCTTTTTTCTTTTTGTTCTTCTGATTGGGTGTATTTTGCTTCCTCATATTTCAAATAGTTGATTTGATTATCAGAATCCTCTACTCTACTGTTGAACCCCTGTATATTATTCTTTATTTTGGTCAGTAATTTCTGACTAGTCCTTTTCCATTTTTGTGGAGGTTTCTGGAAGATTCTTGAGTAACCTTATAACTGTGGTTTTTAACTTTATATCCAGTAGTTTGAATTCTTCCCTTTCTTTCATTTGTGACATGTTTCTTTGTTTTCACATTTTGGTTGCTTCTCTGTGTTTGTTTCTATGTACTGGGTAGAACTGCTATGTCTCCTTGAGTTGGTAGAGTGGCCTTGTGTAGTAGGTGGTCTATAGGGCCCAGTGGCTCAGCCTCTTCAGTCACCTGACTTGGGAGCTCCAGGTGCATCCCTTTGTGGGCTGTGAGCACAGTCTTGTTGTAGTTGAGACTTGATAGCTATTGGTGTCACTGGGAGGAATTGACCTCCAGGATAATTGGTTGTGAGGGACCAGCTGAGACTACAGTGGGAGAGCTGCTGTGCAGGAGACACCTTATGGAGCAGGACTTTCTTCAGTGGGGCTTTGGTGTTCACTGATTCTGCCCCTTGAGTGTGTCACTTATGGATGTGTAGAGTTGTAATCTGGTATGTCTGACACTGATCCCTGGGTACACTGGCTCTTGGGTCTCCAGGGGAGGTGCAAAGTCAGCCACTGCCTGGAGCCATCCAGCAGGAGCTACAGAGAGATCTGCAGATTCCTCCTCTTTGTATTGGGTGTAGAGGTGCTCAGATGAGGCCCAGCTGTGAAGCAAGGCAGGCTGGTGCTGGTGCTAGGTCTTGGGCTTTTTATTGATAGGTTTTGGGCTCCCTGACCCAGCTGCAGCTTGTTGAAGAGATTTTAGCTTGAGCAAGGACAGGCCATTCATATGCAAAAGCAGCTGCAAGCAGCTTGGGTGGGATTGTAAATTGGATGAGATGGGGTCTTGGGGAATCCCTGTGCTGGAGCAAACAGAAATGGCTGCCAGTCAGCTCTGCCACTTGGGGGGTCCCAGCATAGGAACAATGATCCCTGTGAGCACCTCCGTCTGGGAGAAAGCCGCCTCTGAGTTTCTGCCCCAATGCCAGACAATCCAGTTCCTCTTCCTTATATGTGTCTGTGTCCCCTAGTGCTGGAGCTCAGAGGAAGCAGGACCTTGTAAGTTCAGTTTGTGGTGCTGGCCTTTTAAGAGGAACAGCTGGGTCTCTAGCAGCCTCTGTGTCATTGAGCCCCAATCTGCACAGTTTTTACAGTCTGTAGTTCTTGCTGCCTGTAGGGACTTCTTTTCCAAGCTCTGGGACCCTGGACTGGGGGTCTGGTGTGGGGCTGGGACCCCTTGCTCCTCTGGGCGGCCTCCACAGAGAGGATCTCCCTCTGAATTAAAAAAGTGGCCATGTGGGTGCTGGACCAGCCCACTCCGCACCTCTGCACCTCCTGCCAGTCTCAGTGTGCTTCTTCTTTACTTCTCTGGTTGTAGGACTTCCATTCAGCCAGCTTTCTGGTGGTTCTGGATGATGGTTGTTCTGTATTTTAGTTGTAATTTTGATGTGGTTGTGGGAGGCAGCGAGTACTGTACAGGCGTTTACCTATGCCGCCATTTTCAAATCTTGAAGTTCCATTCTAAAAGCCATTGGTTCATTCCACCATGGCCAGTGTGGCTCAGTTGGTTGAGCATCATCCAGTGCACCAAAAGCCCGTGGATTCAATTTCCTGTCAGGGCACATGCCCGAGTTGTGGGTTTGGTCCCGAGTCGGGCTGCATACAAGAGGCAGCTGATGAATGTTTCTCTCGGTCTTTCTCTCTCCCTTCCTCTCTCTCTCTCTCTCTCTCTCTCTCTCTCTCTCTCAAATTAATAAAAACATAAAAAAATAAAGCCACCTGTCCATTCCTAATTGTCTTTTTTTGAGTGCTTTCTTTGTGACTGCATCTTTTATGTATTTCATACATGTATGATCTGTTTTGTATCTGAAAATCTTCAGTCCTTAGGGACCCACACCTGCAGCTCATTGTCTGTGCTGACTCACAGACTTAGTAACTTCTCTCATATATTGGTGATCTTGTTTTTCATTCTGACCCCAGGATATGCTTCTTCTTCTTCTTTTTTTAATCCTCACCCAGGATATTTTCCCATTGATCTTTTAGAGAGAGTGAAGAGAGATGGAGAGACAGAGAGAAACATCGACGTGAGAGAGAACATCAGTTGGTTGCCTTCAGTACATGCCCAACCTGGAACTGAACCTGCAACCTAGGTATGTGCCCTGACCAGGAATCAAACCGCAAACATTCTTTGTTAAAAAAAAGTATATTTTTATTGACTTCAGAGAGGAAGGGAGAGGGAGAGAGAGAGAGAAACATCAATGATGAGAGAGAATCATTGATTGGCTGCCTCCTGCACACCCCACACTGTCCTGTAAAATGGACTTAGTAATTGGTCAGACCGTGGAAAAGGCTGCTGGAGGACCCTTTCCTATTGTCATTTAGGAATCAAAGTTGGAACAGAGAAGTGTTCCATGTGGGTTCACATTCTAGAGAAAGTGGACATGCTGGGCGGCCGACTCCTGTCCCGGGCCTGTTGGAAGGTGGCTGACCAGTTCTGCATCTCCCGCATCCTGCCGGTTCCCAGCACGGCCGGTGCATCACCAACCCATCACTGCGAAGCCACCTGATTTCCCTGTGCCTCAGGGGGACCCCACCCGCCCTAAAAGGTGCCCCTCCTAGGGTTGCCGTGAGGGTTACCTGGGACAATCCAGGTAAAAGGGAGCAGTGACCAGGACCTGGGGAGGGGGGAATGTATGGCTCTGCTATTACTATTGTTACCCCAACCCCGACTTGTCCCCCCTCCTACCCCCCTGGTCTGTGTGAGCAGGAGCCTAGGACACCCAGAGGAATCACCTGAGTCAGGGCCTGGGGGAGGGCCCGCTGTGGGGAGGAACTCCAGGGGCGCCTCTCTCAGGGGTGCCGGCATCTCATTCCCTGGCCGGACACTTGCTCCCTCAGCGGCCAGGCTGGTCCTCCCGCATGCCCACCTGAGCAGGGAAGAGAGGAGGGGTGGGTGGGGGGGGCAGCCCGGGGCAAGCGAGTCTCCTGTGGCTGAGTGGACATCACAGGAAGCTCAGGGCCATTTTGCTTGTTTCTCCCCCAGGGAGGGCTGGGCAAGGGGCCCTCAGATCAGCAGTAGGGGGTGGGCCTGGGGTGGGCACTGAGGGGGGAGGGGCACAGCTGGCACAGGGCACTCAGCAGGCAGGGGTCCCAGCCAGGTCCCTGCCTGCCCGTCATGCACACAGAGGCCAGCCCTGGGCACCAGCCGCACAGAAGGAAGAGGCGGCCCAGGGAGGCGATGCCAGCAGAGCCAGGGAGCCCCTGGCAGGGACTGTGTCGGGAGGGGGCCCACGGGAGGCGGAGTGAGATGAGCCCTGGACGGGCCTGGGCTTTTGTCAGGAAGGTGCTGCGATGGCAGGAAAGCGTGGGAGGGCGAGGCTGGAAGCTGGGTTTGGGGGGAAATCAAAGCTCTTTGTGACTGAGCCCCTCTGATGGAGCCACTCAGGAACCAGTGACCAGCACAGCCTCCCCGAGCGCTCACTCTGTGCCTGGGTGTCCGGCTCAGCTGGGGGCCTCCGGTGGGTGCCTGCCACCAGGAGCGGGGGGGTGGGGGGGTGGGGGGTGGAGGGGTGGCCCCTGCAATGACCCTGAGCCCCTGCCCTTGCTTGGCAGGACGTGGTGACACTAATGCTGAGGAGAGAGCTCCCTTGGGCAGCCCCTCCCCCCAGGAAGGCCTATCCAGGGGCTGAGGAGGGTGAGCCATAGATGGAACCGGCTGGGTGTGGGGTCAGGTGCCCACCTCCCTCTGCCCTCCCTCTGGAGGGTCAGGCTCAGCTGAAAGCAAAGCCCGGACTTGGAGCGGAGGCGGGCAGCCTGGCCAAGGCAGAGAGAGGCCATGCGGGTCCCCTGGCGGCTCTGAGCCGGGCCTGGCTGAGGCCCCGGTAGGAGGCAGCGGTGCGGTACCATTGCTTTTGTAAGGCTTCCAGCTGAGCCCGACACCCAGGCACAGAGTGAGCCCTGGGGGGGCGGGGGGGGGGCTGTGCTGGTCACTGGTTCCTGCAGTTTGCTGAGTGATTGAAGGCGGACCTGTTTCAGGAGCTGTTACACCTTCCTAAGCCTCAGTGAATACGGGGTCATGATATTTACCAGAAAGGGCGGCTGTGCACACAAATGAAATAGCGTAAGAGGCCCAGCATAGTGCCCGGGGCACAGGGAGATGCTCAATAAACGCCAGGTTATTATTCTGCCCCTCCCCTCACACCTGCCCCAGCCCCAGCACCTTTGTAAAGAAGGAATAGGTGGAAAGGAATGCCGGGTTGACCAAATGGAGTGCTGGAGCGCACTCTGCTGGCCAATGATGCCAGAGGCCTAATCGGAAACTTCCAAGTCTAGAAGCGGGGCTGCACCCACCTCCCGGGAACTCACATCCCACAGGGACCCGCTGAGGACAGAGATCCCTCGTGGGGATGAGGGGCAGCTCCCGTCCCGATAGAGGACGCCTGTGTCCGACTGCAATGGCTGGGACACCCAGCCCCAAACCTGACACCTGCGTGTGAGGGTCTCCTGCCTGCAGGCGTGGCTGGGGGAGGGGACATGGGAGACGAGGGAGGAGGTTCCACACAGACCTGGAACTCCAAGTCACTGGGCCTGCGGCTTCCCCTCTCCAGGTGCTTCCTCCCCCGGGGTCTGCAGTGGCCCGTGTTCAGTGGTTAACTTCTGCCTCCCACTCCATCCTCGCAGCCCAGGAAGAGATTTTCTTTGCGGCCGGACAGCTACTTTTCAGAGGTTGAGTGACTGGGCCCAGGTCGAGCTTTGTGGTTCTGTCTGGGCTGGGGTCCTGGCTTGGAGCCCCACGTTCTTCACCTCTCACTGGGCCTCCCCTCGCCCCGCCCACCCTGGGCTTGGCCCGCCAGTCTCTCCTCTCAGCTGCTGGGCTGGCTCTCGCCCTCCTTGCTTTGCAGCTGCAAGGACTTGGGCTGGCAGAACAGAAGCCCCTCCAGCTGCTGTGCAAAGGGTTCGGGAACAGGAGGGCCAGGCCCAGGCACAGGGAGGGGGCTCCCGTCGCCTTCTTCTTTGTGGCCTGTAGATTTTCCTTCCCGCTGGGGCCCAGCACAGTAAACACTGCAGTTCACATGAGCCAGTCTCTCTCTCTCTTAAAAAAAATAAATAAAATGCTATATAATAAAAGGGTAATATGCAAATTGACCCTAACGGCAGAAAGACTGGGAATGATCAGTTGCTATGATGCACACTGACCACCAGGGGGCAGACGCTCAATGCAAGAGCTGCCCCCAGGTGGTCAGTGCGCTTCCACAGGGGGAGCTCCGCTCAGCCACAAGCTGGGCTGGCGCAGTGGCGGTGGTGGGAGCTTTTCCCTCCTCCTTGGCAGCACTAAGGCTGTCTCACTGTGGCTTAAGCTGGCAGGTGGACATCCCCTGAGGGCTCCTGGGCTGCCAGAGGGATGTCTGACTGCCAGCTTAGGCCTGATCCCATGGAAGTGGGCCTAAGCTGGCAGGTGGACATCCCCCAAGGGGTCTCAGACTGTGAGAAGGCACAGGCTGGGCTGAGGGACCCCCCCCCTCCACCACGAGTGCACGAATTTTCATGCACCGGGCCTCTAGTATATATATTTTGATTTCTGAGAGGAAGGGAGAGGGAGAGAGAGAGAAACATCAATGATGAGAGAGAATCATTGATTGGCTGCCTCCTGCATGCCTCCTACTGGGGATCAAACACACAAGCTGGGCATGTGCCTTGACTGGAATAGAACCTGGGACCCTTGGGTCCGCAGACCGATACTCTATCCACTGAGCCAAACCAGCTAGCGCACGCGCTCTCTTTCTCTCTTTTTTCTCTTGCTCACATTCATGGAAGAAAACATCGGGCTTCTCCAGGTCTGGGGCCACATCCTGGGTGTAGACCCTGCAGCCCCCACTCGGGGTGTCTCTGGGCCTGAGCCTGGTGCTTCTCTGGGTTCCCGGGACTCACCCTGGGCTCACCCTGCACCGACAACGTCTCTGAATCCCCATCACATAGAGAGCCACGTCCTCACACTACCTCGACCCTGGCCACATTCAGGTTCCGGAGAAGGCACCAGGCGGTTCGCCCCCAATAATATTACCCTGGACCTTTGACCTTGGCCAGGGCTACTGGGGACGGGCAGAGTACTGGCCTTGGGGAAGGGGAGGGTCCTTTGAAACTGGGACCCAAGGACTAGAGGCCACCCTCTTTCTCCTGTGGAAAGCAACAAGAATTTAAACTCAGAAGATGTCAGAGGCCAGGAAGGTAGAACACGGGGGTTGCTTATCTTCAGGCGATGCCCTCCTGATAGTCTCCAGGGAAGTGTCCTTCTCCCTGTAGTCTGATAGGACCAACCGGTAAAGGGACGGGCCCATCAACCCAGCTGGACCAAACAGATTCTCTCCTGGAGGTTTGGTGCTTGCGCAGAAATACACAGTGGGGGTTGCCCCCCGTGCCCCCGTAGCAGAACTCCAAAGATGGGGGTCCCTGAAGTTCCAGCTTCCTGTTCTGTCCTCCCTGAGACCTGGTTAGTCAACTGTGCCCGCCCCCCTCATCTTATAAGCCAGGAGTTTCCAATAAATTCTGCCTTTCTCTCTGTTCTCCAATGCTCCACCCCACCACATGCACTTTTTAGTTTGAAAAATTTCACAAGTTGCAAAGTGAAAGAATAGTTCAACGAATATTCTTATTTCCTTCACTTTGATTCACCACCTGGTAATCTTTTGCCACATTTGCTCACATTTTATACACATTCAAACTTTTTTGCCTTTCTGAATCATTTGCAAGTCCTTCAGCAAATTCTCCTGGGAATAAAGACATTGTACCGTTTATCACAGTCACCTTGAAATTTAGTGGCTAAAATCAAGAACAACTATTTTATTATCTATCTTGGTTCTGTGGGTGGGTCGGCTCGGCCCAGTTGGGTGACCGTGGCTTGGGATCTCTCCCGTGGTTGTAGACAGATGGTGGCGGGGGCTGGAGTCATCTAAGTTTTCCTCATTTACATGGCGGCTGGCTGAGACTGCCTGTTGCTTCCTCACGGCGTGAAAGTGGGTCCCAAGAGGCAGGAAGTGAGAGCTTCCAGGCTCTTCAGACCTGGTCTAAAAACTGGCCAGAGCACTTCTAACATATTCTACTGGCCAAGTTGTCACAGATCCCAGATTTAGGGACGGGACAGAGCCCCATCTCCAGACCGGAGGAGTGTCAAAGAATTTGGAAGTTATGTTTTAAAACTACCACACAAAACCATAAATTAAATATCAACCCAATAGTATTACCTAGAACACAGTCTATATTTAAGTTTGTCCCAATAATGTCCTTTGGAACAACTTTTTTAAAAGTCTGGGATCCAATCAAGGTTTGCACTGCATTAGGTTGTCATGATTCTTTAGTTTCCTGGAACACTCCCCATGTATTTTGTCTTCTATGATATTACCATTTTTGAAGAGTCCAGCTGTCTTCTAGAACATCCTAAAATCCATATTTGTCTGATGGTTTCCTCATGATTAGATTCAGGTGAAAACACTTTTGACAAGAGTATTTGTTACCGAGGTGGTCATATACTCCCTGCAGCACATCTGGGCTGTCAGTTTGTACCTTCATTGGTGATGCTGAGCCGGATCACCTGTTTAAGGTGGGGTCCACCAGGTTCTTCACGGTAAAGGCACTTCCCCCTTTTCTAGGTTTACTGAGGTCTCAGAGTTGACATTCCTAAGCACTTGATAGGCCTTTCAATATGTAGATCATGTTGTTTATTTCTAGAAAGTTTCTTCTCTATCTCTTTTGTGTGTGTGTGTGTGTGGTTACCATTGTTTTCTATTAGTTCTTTTTATTGTTTTGTTTTTCTTCTTCGAACACTCCGATTATGTGTATGTTGGATCATTTTTACAAATCTTCTTTAACCAGCTTTCTCTGTGATACTTTTAAAAAAACTTTATTGATTTTATTTTTGTTCTCTTGACTCTTTTCATTTCTTTGATGATAGGAGTGCCTCGTTATATTTTCAGTTGAATTTAATTTCCATTGAGTACCTTGTATTTTAATCTTCACTTCTGAGATGATTTTGACTTTTTGTTCATTTTCTTTCCTGACCTTTGTTAACTCTCATTTTCTGATTTCTGTTTTTTTGGTCCATTTTTGTTTGATGTTTTACTGTTTATGACCTTTCCTATCTGCAAATGCTTGCTTAAGGATATTTAGTCCAGGTTAGTGTTGTGTTAGAGTTTTCCTCTGCTTGGTGGTGTTTCTCTGGAGGAGAATTTTCATCAGCTGAAATGTTTTGATTCTCACTTTCTATTTCTTACAGTAGATTGGTATGGGTGTTGTCTGTCCACCCCCCCCCTCCCCCCCCGCTCGTGTTGAAATATCTTCTATGTCCCTTGGCTAGCGATGATAGGCATTTGCAGACCGGGTGAGGTTTGGGTGACTTACTAGGTGTCTTAGTTCAAGAGAGTCCTCTTCTGTTGGTGGAGTGAAGTTTTAAAAACATTGATGACGCCTTTTTTTTTTTTTTTAGGGGGGGGAGGGATTGGTGTGTCTTTTGATCTGGTGATTCTTGTTTCCTTAAGACCAATAACCTGCACAGCTTACTCCTTTCTCTCCATTTGCTAAGGGACACCTTCCCCTTCCAGTCACCCTCTTACCCAGAAGTGGTGCTTTTTCAAGACAGCCCCTCAGACACCATCCTCTCAGTGCCCACAAAAGCCAGTGCTCTGATTCGCGGGGTCTCAGACCTGTTCTCAGCATTTTCTTTCTTTCTTTCTTTCTTTCTTTTTTTTTTTTTTAAATATTTTTATTGATTTCAGAGAGGAAGGGAGGGGAAGAGAGAGATAGAAACATCCATGATGAGAGAATCACTGATGGGCTGCCTCCTGCATGCTCCCTACTGGGGATCAAGCCTGCAACCGGGCATGTGCACTTGACTGGAATTGAATCGGGACCCTTCAGTCCGCAGGCTCATGCTCTATCCACTGAGCAAAACCAGCTAGGGCTATTCTCAGTATTTTCTCACCAGGGCAGGTCTCTCTCACTAATTCCTCTCTCTCTCTCTCTCTCTCTCTCTCTCTCTCTCTCTCTCTCTATCTCCCTCCTCCCCTCCCTCTCTAATTTTATTTGTGTCTCATCCAGGCTCTTGGCACCCTCCCCTCTTTTGCATGGAGTCTCTCCCTGACCTCTTACTCCTGGGTCTAGACCTTGAGCTGTCATTTTCAGATGTATATTTCCCTACTTAGCTGTACATTCAAGTTTCTCCTGCCTTGTTTCCTGGTTACCCTGTAGGCAGGGCAGGGGGCCTCTATTTGCATTCCTTGCTATTCTGCACGGCTTTGGGAGGATGGCGGGTTTGGACTTCGGCAGCTGCCATTATCCTAAGGAACCTGGAAGCCAACCCGGGTCCACGTAGCGAACCGGCAGTGACCACCAGCAAGTTACACGTCAAGGAAGGTCCTGTAGTTTCATTTCACTTTTGGTAAGTTGGCCAGAGCCCTCCTGTTGCTGGCAACCAAAGAACCCTAGCCGTGACATCATGGTTCCTGTCCAGGCTGGAGCTGGGCTGCGGGAGAGGCAGAGTGAGCTGGAGAGAGAGGCACAAGAGCTTTGCAGCCCTGGTTTCAAGCCAGCCTGAGGCCCAAGGGCAGGTGTGGGAACTGGGCAGCCAGAATTCTGTGTCTTTATTGAGATTTTACTGAGCAAAAGACACTCCCACAGCGTGTCGTTAGCATCCAGTGGAAGGACAAAGCACACAAGCCCCCAGTGGGCCCCTCACGTCCCTTCAGCCACGACCCCCTTCAAAGTAAACAGTGTCTGACTTCTCTCACTACAGGTCCCTCCGACCTGTTTTCATAGCTCGTCTGGATGGACGCACACAGAATCCCGCGGTTGCACGCTTGGGTTTGGCTTCTTGTGTTCAATACCACGTCTGCGAGTTTCTCCCAGGTTGTTGCACGGCTCTGGGATGTATTTTGGACTGGAACGGACAGGACTGGAGATTCATCCAGCGGCCTGGGCAGCCTTCACCTCTCGGGACTCAATGCTTCATCTGTAAAAGGGGGCGCTGTTACCAGCTGTCAGTGCGGCGGCTCCCACGCTGAGCTCCTTCCAGGGCCTGGAATAGGGCAGAGGCCCCGGGCCCTCCCGCCCTCCGCCCGGGCGTGTAGCTGTCACTTGGCGCGTGAGGCCCCTGTGCGTGAACACGCCCCTCTCTCCACCCACACACCCCTGGCCATTTGCGCTTCCACAGTTAGAAAAATTCCGGAATGCCCACTGGCCCCTGCTCTCCGCTCTGTCCCCGCAGCCCCCGCCCCGGGGACGCGGCTGTCCCATCGGTCAAGGCATCACAGGAAGAACGCCCGGAGAACCTCCCAGCCCGCGGGCGGCCGTTTGGGCCGATCCCAGCTCTCTGTTCAGCTCTGAGCCTCTGAGGACGGGGACCATCCTGTGTCCCCCCAGGGCGGTGGCGAGGCTGGCAGGAGCGACCCCATGGCAGGGCCCGGCGCACCGTGCCTGTGCCTGGCGCTGTGGTCTCAGGGTGTCTCTGAGTTTGGGGGAGGCATCAGAAGAGGTCCCCCCGCCCCTGCCGTGCAGGTGAGCCCGGCAGCACGGGAAGCCGAGGGGGCGGTGGCCCAGCCGGGAAACAGGCTTGAAATAGACACCGCCCCCCCCTCCCCGCATCCACCGCCCCCCGCGCCTCCTCCCGGAATCTGCTCTGGTGAAAACAGCCGTCTCCAGGGAGGAGCGCGAGGCCCCGGGACCTGGTCCCGCTCAGATCCCCGCGGACCTGCCGAGGCCGGGCCAGCGCGTGCAGTGAGGGCACCCGGCCACGGGGCGGCGCTGCTGCTCCGCGATGGGCGCCCAAGGCCGGCTCGTGGGGTGGGAGCGCTCTGCTCACGCCCCTTCTCCTTGCATTTTGGGGTGGGGTGGGGCCCAACGGGCCCTAACTCTTGCACACACCTTGGGACCCTTCTGCAGGAGCCCCGGAGAGAGAGCGGCCACCATCCCACTCCTCTGCTTCTTCTTGCCCCGCATTTCCCAGGTGCCTCGGAGCTGGACCCCCGGGTGTGTGAGGACCATCTAACCTTCACCTGTGTCCACCCACCTGCCCCCCAGCGGGACCTGCGAAGCGGAGGAGCGAGAGAGCAGCCCTCTCATCGGGGAGTGATCAGTGAACTGGGCCGGGTGGTGGGTAAGCGGGGCCTTGAGGGGCTTTCTGAGTGAGAAGAAAAGGCGACTCCGCCACAGGGGTGAGAGGAAGATGGAGGGCCAGGGCCTGGGGGTGGTTGGGGGGCGGTGAGGGTGCAGGGGAGGGAGAGAGGACAGGACTCCTCCGGGCCGGCGCGGTGTCCCCTCACCTGTCCCTCCTTATCAGGGAGGAAACGGAGGCTGCGGAGGTCAAGTGACCTGCACGTCCACCGCCCACCGCCCACCCCTGGGGCCGCCCGCAGGTGCAGGAGGCTCACGGGGAGGAGGAACCTATCACCACGAGCACATGAACTGCGGAAGGGCCAGGGTCAGCCTCCAGGAACACAGGGGTCTTCCTGCCCCCGGCTTCTACTTTTGTGCCCCGAGGTTCCTCCTGCCCTGTGCCCTCTGCAGCGTGTGGGAAGGGCCTGTGCCCTGGGAGGGCGATTTGGGCGCTGCCAGAAGACAGGGGGCACTCGGGGCCAAGCCAGTGCCTCCGTGTCCCTACTAGTCTTGTAATCCTGGGGAGCTGGGCCAGAGAGGTCCTGGCCCAGGGGATAGGGATCGGGCTGGAGGCTGGGGCTGCAGAGTAAGCCAGGGACGGAGGCCAGACCGCTCTGCAGCCGGGCCGCTGCGCTGGCCGGGCCGTGGCTCCCCTCCTGGGCCTCAGCTGCCCTCTGCACTGGAGGCCAGCGCAGGTCCTGAGGTAGGGAGCTCAGAGGGAGGCCCAGAGGCTGCAGAGGAGGTGCCTGGGCAGGGCGCTGGGCAGCTCTGTCCTCTGAGGCCCCCTCTGCTGCCCTCCCTGCTGCTCACCCACCTTGCTCCTGCCCAGCCCCCTCTTCAGCTGTGGGGGGGCTTGTACCCCTCTCCAGCTGGCTGGAGTTCTATTAATATTTCAGTTTGATGAATTAAAGATTCTTCCTACCCTCCTTCTGATGTCCCAGGAGGGCATTAAAAACGCATCGGATCCCATCAAACGCCATTGAAATGCAGCCCACGAGGGGGGAGCGGGCGGTGTGGGCTTTCCTTCCCAGCTCCGCTTTGTCTTCTGGGGGTGTGGGTGGTGGGTAGGTTTTTGTGGGCACAGGTGGAGGGTGAGGGGTGTTTGTGTCCAATGCTGCTGCCTCAGAGGGGGCGGGTCCCTGTGTTCGCTCAGGT
>NW_005871819.1:354785-369057 GCF_000147115.1 Myotis lucifugus | reverse complement strand
CCACATGTTGTAGGATTCCATTCATATGAAATGTCCAACAGTGGCAAATCCACAGAGACAGAAAAGAGATTAGTGGTTGCCAGGGCCTGGGGGAGTGGGGACGGGGAGTGACTGCTTAATGGGTCCAAGGTTTGCTTTGGGTGAGATAGAAACGTTCTGGAAATCGACAGTGGTGATGGTTGCACAACATTGTGAATATGCTGAATGCCACTGAATTGCGCACCTAAAGTGGTTAAAATGGTAAGTTTCATGAGTGTTTTGCCACAATAATAATAATTTTAAAAAAACAACTTAAAATTCTCATAAAAAATGTTTTGCATTTCCCCACTCTTCCTGGCAGAATTTTCAGGAACCAACTGAATTCATGAAGGGAAAAATGGGTGAATTGTTAAAGAAAAAAATATTCTAACTGTCAAAAACTAGTACAATGACACTTGCTAATGTGTGGTAAGGGGAGGGGGCCATGCGTAAGAGAGGATTCTGGGTAAACCGGCCTAGCAGGCCAGAGTGATCAGACTTTACCCCGGGGATGGTGGAAGATGAGTGCTGGAGGCTAAGACCAACAAGTAGTTAGCATAATTATGCGAGAAGTCCGCTGGAAGGCTAATGGACTTTGATATTCAGCAAGGCCTGAAAATCAGCATAATATAGCCCTGCTTTTGGCTGAATGGCTGAAGGCAATCCCCTAACCTGATAATCCTTTATTGTTTACCAAACTTTACCATTGATATGCCTGTTTGCTTTGCTAAAAGGCAAATGTGTATTCTAGTATAAAAGCTAATGGGTCTGGGCATTCAGAGAGCCTCTCCAATAGAGAGTAAGGTCTCCGCCTGGCTCCCCGTGCCTTCTAAATTTATATTTCTTGTCTAGTGTATCCGTGTGTGCGGAGCCCCTTCTCCAGACCTTGAACCCTAGCCCCAAATGGATGCGGTGTTCACAGATGAGGTACCTGATCAGATGTCAAGTGTGGGAAGTTCTCATTAACCTATCTTAGGAGGATTCTTGCTGAAATTTGGACAATGCAGAGATGAACACAGAAGTCCAAAAGTCAGAACCTAGTTAGAAAAAAGTTCAGGGGATCCTGAGTTGAGTTCATCCAATGAGAGAATCCTTGTCGGTATATAAAAATACTAGAGGCCCGGTGCACGAAAATTTGTGCACTTGGGGTGGAGGGGGTCCCCTCAGCCCAACCTGCACCCTCCCACAGTCCGGGAGCCCATGTGGGAGCGCACTGACCACCAGGGGGCAGCTCCGACTCCACCCCCACATCGCCCCTCCACCACTGCTGCTGATAGCCATCCCCTCCCTCTACCTGCTGGCACCCGCCTTGGCTGGCCTGGCACCGCATGCTGGCCTGCCTGTCTCCCCTCCCCCCCCACGCCCCCAACCAGTCATTCCACCATTCAGCCGATTTGCATATTAGACTTTTATTATATAGGATAATGATCAGGATGCTTCGAGCACCAATAACAGAAAGCACACACCACCACCCCCCAGCCAGCCTGGCTGGGATTAAAAACAGGACACTGGGTTGCCTGGTTTTCTTCCAGACGCCATGTGTGGAATTCAGCTCTGCTCCTCTGCTGTGTGTTGTTTTCGTCCACATATTGGCATCATCCTCAGGCTGGTGCCAAGAGAGCTCTGCATTCCAGGCATCGCAGCCAGATCTGGACCTGGAGAAGCAGCCCACCCCACCCTGAGGGAGCTGCCCCAGCAGCCTCCCCTCAGGTCTCATTGGCCAGTGCGCCCGCTGTTCAACCAATCCCTGGTCAGAAGCAGGGGACCGCCTGAGAGGCTTGGACCAATCAGGAGGTGGGGAGAGAAGGGGATGAAGGCTGCAGGACAGGAGACGGAAGCCCTGAATATTAGCAGTGACTTTCTCTCTGGTTAATTGGAAGATGGATGAATTTTACTCTTCTTTTTGAGTCTAAGTTTCTATAATAAATCTATTCTTTTTTAAAAAATTGGAAATGGAACCAAAGCCATTCTTGGGACAGAGAGAGAAGATTCGGCAACTGAAAGTCCAAAAAAAAAATGGCTTTATGCACAGCCGGGCACTGCTTACAATGGCAATAGGGCCGCATTGGGGTCTGTGTTAGTTCAGACACCTGGACACCCGGGACCACACCGCCCCTCCAGGTGGTTCAAAGTCGAGATTTCTCTCTCACTCCAACCTGGGGATTAGGGAAGGCGCTACGACCTCCTACTATCTGATGTGTGTCAAGGACACACACACACAAACCCCAATTTGGTGTTCCCTCTTCCTGCAGCACAGAAATCTCACCTGGCACTGCCCTCCCCTCCCCATCCCCTTTCCTCCCCTTAATCCTAGACCAGTGGTTCTCAACCTTCTGGCCCTTTAAATACAGTTCCTCATGTTGTGACCCAACCATAAAATTATTTTCGTTGCTACTTCATCACTGTCATGTTGCTACTGTGATGAATCGTCATGAAAATATCTGATCTGCAGGATGGTCTTAGGTGACCCCTGTGAAAGGGTCGTTGGACCGCCAAAGGGGTCGCGACCCACAGGTTGAGAACCGCTGTCCTAGACAAACGCTGTTTGGTAGAACTTCTACGGCAATGGTGGAAATGTTTTATATCTTCTCTGTATGTCACAGCCTCGAGTCATGTGGGGCTATTGAGCACCTGAAAGTGGCTGGTTTGGGGGAACCAAGTTCTATAAGGCATCGAATTTTAATAAATAAACATATATATGTAGTTTTGTTGTTGTTAATTCTCACCTAAGGATATTCTTCCCATTGATTTTTAGAGAGAGTGGAAGGAAGGGAGGGAGGGAGGGGGAGAGAAAGAGAGAAACATCAATGTGAAAGAGACACATCGATTGCTTGCCTCCCACACAAACCCCAACCAGGGCCAGGATCAAATCTGCCACACAGGTATGAGCCCTTGACAGGGAATAGAACCGGAACCCTTTGGTGGATGAGCCAATTCCCTAACCACCGAGCCACACCTTCCAGGGCTAAATTTATATTATAATAGCCACATGGTATTAGCACAACCCTGGACTCTCTGTCCCAACAGAGCTCAAAACTATAATTGACCCCTCCCACTTCTCCAGCCACACGCCCCCGCCCACAGGCTGCCCTCTCCCACCGGGCCCCCAGCTTGTCCAGGACTCAGCAGCTTCCTCAAAGCACCTCGAGGGCATGCAGCCTCCGAGCCTTTGCTCGCTTGTGCTGTTTACACTCACCTCACCGCCCCCCCACCGGACCCACCCCAATCTGCCTCATCCCTTCTCCTGCTCCAGATCTCAGCTGTCCCCTCCTCCAGGAAGCCCTCCCTGCCCCTCAAGCTGAGTCAAGCATCCCCTTGGGTTCTCCCAGCCCCCGAGCTCCTCCATCCCAGTGCTGATCACTCTGCATCATCCTTACCTGGTGTGTCTGTCCCCCCCACACACAGACATGTGAGCCCCACCGTGGACTGAGAGCAGGGCAGGAGTTGTCTAATCATCACTGTCCCCAGCACCATCCAGCGTGGAGTTGGCATAGGGAGTGTGTGTTGGGATGAATGAATGAATGAATGAATGAATGCTTTTGAAAAACCATGCTAAGAGCTTTTAGAATGAGCCAGCCCCACGTCAAATCCCACCTCCCCCTTCCGCTAGACCTGCCACCCTCCTTAGCCTCAGTTTCCTCATCTCTAAAATGGGAAAAGTGACTCATGGCCGATGCTGGATGAGGCAGTAGTGTGTGTCGGGCCTGGCGACAGGGGGCATTGCTCAACCAGAGGCCACTGTAACTGTCGTTATAATTACTGCTGCTGCTCCTGACAGTCAGGTTGAGTGGGAAAGAGAGGGAAGAGGTCAAGGGAGGAGTGCTGGGAAGCCCCAGCAAATTCCCCAGTCGCTGGAAAACAGGTCCAACCAGTGTCTGCACATTCATCCCAGGGAGCACAGGTGAAGCTCCGAGGCTTGAGGACAGGGTGCCGGCCGGCTCGGTGGCCGTGGCTGTGTCTCAGGGGCTCCCCCGGGGTCCTCCCCGAGCTGGCCCCCTGCGGACCGCCCGGGCCCGCCCTCCGGCCCCCTCGGTGCCCAGCAGGTGGCATCTCCACAGGACGCCGAGATGGAGATTCCCACGGGGACCCAGGGCCACTTCTCACAGGGCCTCCTGCTCTCAGGTAAGGAGGAAATGCGCCCCCAACGCCCAGGCGAACAGGTGAGCCCCAGCCCCGGGGGTGGGGTTTCCCCTGGGAAGAAGGAAAGCTGTCAGGGAAGATGAAAGTATTAGAGAAGGAAGGAAAGGGGAGGAGCAGAGTCACACCCCCATCACCACTTTATCTATGGAATTTTCTAGAATATTAGGACCACGAGGGCAGGAATGTATCTGTGTATCCAGTTCCCTGCTGCATCCCCGGTGCCTAGATATCGAGGGAATTTTAGACATATCATGTATAATTGGCATTTTAGCATAAATAATATATGTGCTTATAAGTATTGGTTAGAGTCCAGTGATGGCAAACCTTTTGAGCTCGGCGTGTCAGCATTTTGAAAAACCCTAACTTAACTCTGGTGCCGTGTCACATATAGAAATTTTTTGATATTTGCAACCATAGTAAAACAAAGATTTATATTTTTGATATTTATTTTATATATTTAAATGCCATTTAACAAAGAAAAATCAACCAAAAAAATGAGTTCGCGTGTCACCTCTGACACGCGTGTCATAGGTTCGCCATCACTGGGTTAGACCAAGTATGTCAAACTCAAAGGCTAACACGGGCCAAATATAAACAAGGATTAAGTTTATGTGGGCCGAAAAAAAACAAAAGCTTCAATTTTCATAGAAACGTAGGTTTATTTTGATAGAGACATGCCGAATACAAAGGGCTGAAATAAATGAGTCATCGTTAACATAAAATAATAGAACATTTTAATAAAAATTAATATATTTTTCTTGAACATGAACTTATCAAACACTGAGTAACTGCACAAATTAATAAGTGTAACACAATAAACCTATTTTTCTTGTTCTCCGAAAGCGAAATATTTCCTGTTGTGAATACCAAACAAGTCAGTCCAAGACTAATGACGCGGCAATCGGCTGCTAAAATATTCGCTGCTAGTATTAGTGGAGAGAAATGGTGCGCCTGTGAGTAAGGGAAATGGATGCAACATGATTGTAGTAATCAGTCATTAGCGAATGTTGTAGTTCATTATTAATAACTAGAGGCCCGGTGCACAAAAATTTGTGCACTCGGGGGGGGGGGGTGGGGACGGGGATCCCCCAGCCCGGCCTGTGCCCTCTCGCAGTCTGGGACCCCTCAGGAGATAACGACCTGCTGGCTTAGGCCTGCTCCCGGGTGGCAGAGGGCACGCCCAATCCCTAGGTGCAGCCCCTGGTCGGGCTCAGAGCAGGGCCGATTGGGGAGTTGGGGCGCCGCCCCCTGTCATGCACAGAGCAGGGTGGATCGGGAGGTTGCGATGCCACCCTCAGTCACGCTCAGGGTAGGGCCGATTGGGGGGTTGGGGCACCGCCCCCTGTCACACTCAAGGCAGGGTCGATGGGGAGGTTGCGGCGACACCCCCTGTCACGCACAGAGCAGGGCCGATCAGGGGGTTGGGGCGCTGCCCCCTGTCACTCACAGAGCAGGGCCGATCAGGGGGTTGGGGCGCTGCCCCCTGTCACTCACAGAGCAGGGCCCATCAGGGGGGTTGGGGCTCCGTACCCTGTCACACACAGAGCAGGGTCAATCAGGGGGTTGGGGAGCTCCCTCCTGTCACGCACGGAGCAGGGCCGATCAGGGGGTTGGGGAGCTCCCCCCTGTCACACACAGAGCAGGGCGGATCAGGGGGTTGGGGCGCTGCACCCTGTCACACTCAGGGCAGGGCCAATGGGGAGGTTATGGCTCTACCCTGTCACACACAGAGCAAGGCCCGTGGAGGGGGGTTGGGCGCCGCCCTCTATCACCCACAGAGCAGGGCCGATCAGGGGGTTGGTGCGCTGCACTGTCAAACACAGAGCCGCAGGGCAATCAGGGGATTTGGGAGCTCCCCCCTATTAGGCACAGAGCAGGGCTGATCAGGGGGTTGGGGCGCCTTCCCCTGTCATGAACAGAGCAGGGCAGATAGGGAGGTTGTGGCCCCACCCCCTGTCACACACAGAGCTGCAGGGTGATCAGGGGGTTTGGGCGCTGCCCCCTGTCACACTGATCCCGGTGCTGGGAGCCTCGCTGCTCCGCTGATCCTGGTGCCGGGAGGCATATTACCCTTTTACTATATAGGATAGAGGCCTGGTGCACGGGTCGGGGCCGGCTGGGTTGCCCTGAAGGGTGTCCTGGATCAGGGTGGGGGTCCCCACTGGGGTGCCTGGCCAGTCTGGGTGAGGGGCTGAGGGCTGTTTTCCCGGAAGCGGGTGACTGAAGCTCCTAACCGCTCCTTGTTTTCTTTTTTTTTATTTTTATTCTGGGCCAGCTTTAGCTCTGAGGCCTCGCTGCTGAAAACATCAATACAATGTTGCGGTCCGGCTGGCTTTCAGTCCGGCTGGTTTCTGGGGTTTTGTTTAGCTTCTTATTTGCAACATAGTACATAGTTGCTTAGACTTGCAGCTGAGTGGCCGGCAAGTTAGGCGGGGAACGTTGGAGTCCGCAGTCACTGAAGCAAGCAAGCCTCCCTGCTCGCTTCAGTGCATGGCTGCCGGCCGCCATCTTGGCTGACAGTTAATTTGCATAAGGATATGCTGATTAGCCAATGGGAAGGGTAGCGGTCGTACGCTAATTACCATGTTTCGCTTTTATTAGTGTAGACTAGTGGCCAGTGCACAAATTCATGCACATTGAAAGGAAATTAATTAGAAGAAATATTTTAATATTGCTATTCGCCCTTTCTCTATAGTAGAAGTATCAACCAAATTCACGATTGACAATGACAGATTGAAACACACGCGTGCAATTGGCGTCAGTGGGAGCTTTATATGTATCACGCATGTGCAAGTCAACTTAGCCTTTTATAGATATAGAATAAACTTGCTTAATTAGACCTGCTTTCTAATTTAGCTAAACTTTTTCCAGCCCAGTGAAGCACCCCAACTTCTCTTTCAGGTAATTGTCAGCAACACAGCAGTAAATATCAACAGGAAGCAGGTTATTATTGTAGATCACGCAGGGAGAACAAAGGGTAAAATATTTCACTGCAGCAGCGTTTGACTATATTCTGCGCAGTGAGAAAACCTGAAGTCATTTTCAAGGTCCACCATTTTTTACTTATTTTCAGTCTGGTCAAGTTTCTAAACTTTCTAAATCTCCGTTTTCTGGCTAATGAAAAGAAAATAGGATTCCACTGAGTCTCCTATATACCTACTCCCGGACTTCTGTGAGGTTCAAATGAGATGAGGCATGGGAAAACGCTTCACAGACCTTTGGTTAAAGTGTGAAATGTTTCCACCTGTGTTCCTGGGCTGAAGAAACTGCAAGGGGGCTAGTCATCGCTAGGGAGAGGAAGCTGGGCATTGCTACGTGATGGCATTACCCGGCACTCACAGCGACCCATTCAGGGCTGGGCTGGGCTGTGGGCTGCATTTTGCGCCATTTCGGCAGCATCGGCTGTGATTTGATGGGCTGTCACTCCAGGGTGGTGGTGGGGCCTGTGTCCCACTTGGGGGAAGCCGAGTGTTGCTTTGTGGGTGCCAGGTCCACGGGGCCATTTCTCTGTGCGCATCACAGCAGCTCCTGCATTCAGCATCTGCCCCCTGGTGGTCAGTGCACATCATAGCAAGCAGTCAGAAGGTGAAAGGACACTTAGCATATTAGCCTTTTATATAGATAGATTATGTATAACAGGATATTGTAAAAATTAAGTTACAAAATTTTTATTAAAACATTTCTTACATACTGTTATATTGGCTGGGCCACAAAAATATCAATTGCGGGCCACAAGTTTGACATGCTTGGGTTAGATGAATGAAGTAATGAATTCAGAGACTCCCAGTGCTTAGAAGCAGGCCACACAGCATCTCAGGGCAGAAAACCTTCTGGAGCAATGCAATGGCAAATCTGTGGCATCCATACCCAGGTTTCCACTCCTGAACCCAGGGCAGACATTACTAATCAATTCCAGCACTATTCCCAAAGAACAGCACTCAGAGAGAGTTCTTACCCTCAGATGAGGACTTACAGGGCAGAGAATGCTATGGCCCCTGCCCAACACACCTCTGATCTCAGGCCTCCCTGAAACTCCCCACAGCCTCAGTCCTGGCCCTCTGGGCCCCCCAAGGCTCCTGGGCGGCCCTCCGCATCCAGACGATTCCAGAGCGACCTCAAAAGAACCAGGACGTGCTCCTGTCTGTCCAGGGCATCCCAGACACCTTCCAAGACTTCATCTGGTACCGGGGGAAGGAGACAGATGGTGGCACAAGGCTGTTCACCTACATCCCTGATATACCGCGGCCCCAGAGAGATGGCAGCGCCATGGAGCAGCGCGACATCGTTGGCTTCCCCAACGGCTCCATGCTGCTGCGGGACGCCCAGCCCAGAGACAGCGGCACCTACCACGTGGAGGTCCACATCAACCCTTCGTGGACCATGCGGGCCAAGACCGAGGTCCAGGTGCCCGGTGAGTGTTGGGTGCTGGGGGAGGAAGTGGGAAGGCTCATGCACCCTGAGCAGCTACCGCGTGCTGGGCCCGGTGCAAACACTTCCTCTATTTCACACACATTGATTGAGCACTTCCTGTGTGCCAGGCTCCGAAGATATTTACTTTAGCTAATGAAATATCTACTGAATGACAAACACAGAGACAGACCTGGCGAGTGGACCATCTCACTTACTCCTCACATGCACTCATGAATGAAACACTTATTGAGCACCTAGTGTATGCCTGGTCCAGAGGGAAACACTATATCACTCAGTCTTCATGGTCATACATCAAGTGTTTTTTGATTAATCCACTCTGGACCAAACACAAGAGACAGGGTAGTGGACAACAGCAACGGCTACCATTTCTTGGACACTTGTTACGGGCCAGGGACTGTTGCAAACATGCCCTAGGGCAGGGGTGCAGAATGTTTGGCCTGAGGGCCGTATAAGACCCGCGAAATCATTTGGTCTGGCCCTGCCAAGGCACTAGGGGTGAGTTAATTAAGTGATGAACAAAATACAGCAGGCTATTTTTTTAATGCGTGGATCTTTTTATTAAATATATTTTTATTGATTTCAGAGAGGAGATGAGAGAGAGAGAGAAGCATCAATGATGAGAGAGAATCATTGATCGGCTGCCTTCTACACACCCCCTACTGGGAGTCGAACCCAAAACCCAGGCATGTGCCCTGACTGAGAATCGAACTGTGACTAGCTGGTTCATAGGTCGATGCTCAACCACTGAGCCGTGACGGCTGGGCGCTAATTTTTCAGTTGATGATTTCGTATGGCCGCAAATGATGTTATAAATATCCAAATGGCCTTTGGAAGAAAAACGGTCCCCCACTGTTGCCCTACAGCATAGCTTCTCAACCAGGGCACTGCTGACATTTTGAACTGGTTAATTCTTTACAGCAGGGGCTGTCCTGTGCCCTGTGGGTCACTGAACACCATCGCTGTCCTCTCCCCACCAGATGCCAGGAGCCCCCCTGCCAGTCGTGACAACCAAAAATGTCTCTTGATGTCCCCCAGGGGCAAAGTCACCCCAGTTGAGAACCACTGCCCTAGAGTAACTTACTTTTACCTGTAAAAAACTCCATGATATGTTATAGTCGCCCTAGCCTGTTTGGCTCAGTGGATAGAGCGTCGGCCTGCAGACTGAAGGGTCCTGGGTTCGATTCCGGTCAAGGGCACATGCCCGGATTGCAGGCTCCATCCCCAGAATGGGGCACGCAGGAGGCAGCCGATTAATGATTCTCTCTCATCATTGATGTTTCTCTCTCTCTCTTCCTCTCCCTTCCTCTCTGAAATCAATAAAAAAATATATTTTTAAAATGTTATATGTCAACTATATTTCAAAGAAGCTGGTGGGGGGTGGCCCATAATAACCAGACTCGATCACTCATCATCTACGTCCCCCAAGTTACCTTTGCGAATTTCATAATGAATTCTAATTTATCAGTTCACATATTGGGTCTCACTAGGAGAGTAAGTCTTCAAAATGAGAGAAATAGAACGTACTCATCCTTTTATCATCCAACATCTACTACCATGTGTGGAACATAATAGGTTCTCAGTTAATGTTTGTTGACTAAATAAATAAATGAATGAAAACTTTAATTTAAAAAAAAAACTCCCACGAGGCAGGTGCCATCATGGTCTCCATTTTACGGCTGGGGAACTGAGGTACAGAGAGGTTACGACTTGCTCAGTAAAAAAATTAAACAGAACGATGCGATCTGGGATGGGAGTTTATCGGGAGGCCTCCCTGGAGACGGGACATGGAGCAGAGATGACAAGAAGGCCAGCGAGGCAGGAAGCCGGGCAGATTTCTGGGGACAAAGTTCCTGGCAGAGGGAACAGCAAGTGCAAAGGCCCTGAGGCCAGACTAGTTTGGTGTGTTCAATGCCTAGACCGCACAACGCCATGGCTACAGGTGGTGAGCAGGTGGGGTGTTTGTAGGCGAGTCTGAGAGGCGCACGGGGAGCAGGCTTGTCGGCCGTGGGGAGACTGACAAGAAGCCAGACCGGGTTTAAAAAAGAAAGTGATCTCAACCGAAGGACTTGTATGCATGCATATAAGCATAACCAATGGACATAAGACACTGGGGGGTAGGGGAGGCCAGGGGATTGCCAAGGGCGGGGGAAAAAAAGGAGACAAATGTAATACTCTTTGTAATACTTTAAGCAATAAAACAATTTAAAAAAAGAGAGAGAGAGTGATCTGAGTCACAGTGTAGCCCATCCGTGGGGCCAGTGCGGGTTGGATTTCTGTTTTATCCAGGAGGAGCCTGAGCCAACGGGAGACCAGCATGACTGAGGCAGGACAGCAAGGAGAGCCTCCGCAGGATGTATCTGCGCCGAGGCTGAGACTGTAAGGACAGAGCTCTCTCCAGCTGGCGCACAAGGGGGCGATCTTGTGAAGCCCCGGAGGTAGCCCTGGGATGTGAGGGCCAGGAGGCCTGGGTCCACAGCTGTCTCCCTGGAGCCTAGAGCAGGGCAGGACTCACTATTGAATGAATGGGTGGGGCCCACAGGGTCTGGCGGGAAATGAGTTGTCAGGAAGGCAGGTGCTCCCCCCTCCTCCAGAGGGCGCCATCGCTGGTCTCCTCTCTGCTCGGGGCTCCATTCTTCCCTCGGGGCCTGGGATTCCCATCAGGACACTAAATCGTGTGTGAGCCCAGGCTTCTCTGCATATTCTGAATCTCCTCTCCCAGGATGCGGAGATAAAAAGAAAAGGGGCTGGACAGACAGGCAGACTGAGAGAGAACCTGGCTGGCCCACCTGGCCTGTGACTTGCTTCCCCTTGAGTCGAGGGTCCACCCCTTGTCCAAGGGGGTGGGACCAAGTAGGGCAAACAGGATGGGGAGCTGGGGATCAGGGCTGGGAAGATGAGCAAGAACTCAGTACCTATAATTGTCACAATATGTATTAGTATTTATTATCGCTTCCTTCACCATTAATCCCCTGGTGCCTAGCTCAGTGCTGAGCACACACCAGGCACTGGGGAAATCATGGCAATGCCATCTCCCATCTAAGGGGCACGTACCCCATACCACCACCTCTAGCTCAGAACTTTGCTGACCTCAACTCATTTCATTCCCACACAAACCCTGTTGGGGAAGCCCTGGGGTGACCCCCATTTTACAGAGGGGCAAACTGAGGCTCAGGGAGGGCCCAAGACCACACCACTGAGAGGAGGGGAGCCAAGACTCCAAGTGGGACTAGTCCATCCCCTGGTGCCTCTGCCACCGGGCTCTTTCTCTATCACAGGGACTTCAGGAAGCACCGAGGGGCCCCATGGAGAGAGGGGTCCCGTGGAGAGAGGGGTCCCATGGAGAGAGGGGTCCTGGGGAGAGAGGGGTCCCGTGGAGAGAGGGTCCTGTGGAGAGAGGGGTCCCGTGGAGAGAGGGGTCCCATGGAGAGAGGGGTCCTGGGGAGAGAGGGGTCCCATGGAGAGAGGGTCCTGTGGAGAGAGGGGCCCCTTGGAGAGAGGGGTCCCGTGGAGAACAGGAAGTAACAGGGCCTGGCAGGACCTGCCTTGACTGAGCACAGGGAGTTGACTGACAACAGGGAGGTGGGAAACAGAGCGGTGCAGCTCAATGGAAAAGGAAGAGCAAAGCAAAAGGCAGAGGCTGAATTCATGGGAATTAGGGACAGAGCTGGGACAGTCACCTTGACAACCGGGGCATTTATTTTTGAGGGCCGCTGTGGCCCCAAGTTCAGCCCCTCCATGGTGGGGGATGGGGATGGCAGGGTGCTTTATTTCTCCTAATCATGAGGGGATCTGGCTGTAAGGGAAGCCCCCCAGTGGGCCTGTGCAGAAAGGGGCTTAATATGCCCTCGCCGGTTTGGCTCAGTGGATAGAGCATCAGCCTGCAGACCAAAGGGTCCCGGGTTCTATTCCAGTCAAAGGCATGTACCTTGGTTGCAGGCTTCTCCCTAGTCCGGGCCCTGGTTGGGGCTTGTGCAACCAATCGATGTGTTTCTCTGTGTTTCCCTCTCTCTTCTACTCTTCCTAAATATCAATTTTAGAATATCCTTGGATGAGGATTGACCAAAATAAAGAAAGAACAAAAGAACGAAAGGAAGGAAGGAAGGAAGGAAGGAAGGAAGGAAGGAAGGAAGGAAGGAAGGAAGGAAGGAAGAAAGAAAGAAAGAAAGAAAGAAAGAAAGAAAGAAAGAAAGAAAGAAAGAAAGAAAGAAAGAAAGAAAGAGAAAGAAAGAAAGAAAGAATCTTAATAGAGTCCTGGGTGCTCATGGGGCCTCCAGGCTGGGAACCAGAAACCAGCAAAACTGCGCCCACCTGCCTGCCTGCCTGCCTGCCTGCCTGCGGGGCACTGGAAAGCTGCATTCGTTCGTTTATTCATTCAACAAACATCCATTGCCCACCTGCTGTGTGAGAGGCACCCAGGACGGAGATCGCTGCCCTGGTGGCGTTTATACGTCCGTGGGCATGTCCACCTCGTCCTCACCATCGAAGGCCTGGTCCGGGGCCCCTGCCTTGGTCTCTAGCTTCTGAAGCCTAGTCTCCCGCGGGTGCATCAGAGCCTGGGTCACATGACCGTGGGAAGTTGAACAGGAAGCTAAGAAGGGGAGTCTCTGGAAGGAGTCCAGGCGAAGGATTCGCAGGCCCGGGGCGGCCTGAAAACACAGTGTGGCCGCGGGCCCTGAGGGAGAGAGAGCACGTGGAGAGTGAGTATTCCAAAAGACCAAGGCAGAAATGGGGGGCCTCTCCTGACCTCGCCTTGGAAGTCACCCCGGGCCACCTACACGGCATTCTTTTCTTTTTTTTAATCCTCACCTGAGGATATGTTTATTGATTTTAGAGAAAGAGGTGGGGAGAGAGAAACATCAACAGGTTGCCTCCTATACACACCCCAACGGGGGACCGAACCCACAACCTAGGTATGTGCCCTGACCAGGAATTGAAGCTGCAACCTTTTGGGGGTACAGGACGACGCTCCAACCAACCGAGCCAGCGGGCCAGGGCTTTGCTGCATTCATCCTTTGGATTACAAGGGAGTCACCGAGGTTGGCCTCGATTCCAGGCCGGGGTGTCAGCGCCTCCCGCTGGAGAGGAGAAGAGCAAGGCCGAGTCACAGAAGCGCCTCCGTAGCAATCAACTTTGGAAAATACAGTGATTCACAGGCTCCCTGTCTGCTTGCTCGCTGTCTATAACAAAAGGCAGAAAATGCAGCGAGTTCTAAAAAGAGGACGCTTCGTCATGCGAACCGGGCAGGGTTTTTGCTGCAGCGGCGGAAACTGCTTCCGGCTGATGGAAGCAGCAAAGGGACAGATGGAGAATCCAGAGCAGCTCAAGGGCTCTGCAGGTGCCAGGCAGCCAGGCGGGGCGGTGTTGAGTGTGGAATTAGGTCCCCTCAGGAAGATGCGCTGTCCTAACCCGCAGTCCTCAGAATGGGGCCGTCTTTGGATATAGGGTCTCCACAGAGGTGCCCAAGTGATATGAGGTCAGTAGGGTGGGCTCCGACCCAGTAGGGCCCGTGTCCTTATAACGTGGGGAATTGTGGACACAGAAATCTGGATGTGAAATTGCCCGGGGTTTCTGTGTCAGAAGCAATGTCGCGTTTTATTTGCTTAACACGGTGCTTTAAGGCATAAGCTGTTCACGCACGAGGCTGGAAAATGTCTTTATTTGCGGCAGGCTTCTGCCCAGCGAA
>NW_005871819.1:208209-219334 GCF_000147115.1 Myotis lucifugus | reverse complement strand
GCCCAGGCAGGAGGCAGGTGGCACTGGGGATGGGTGGCCCAGGCAGGAGGGAGGTGGCCCAGGCAGGGGGCAGGTGGCACTGGGGATGGGTTGTCCAGGCAGGAGGCAGGCCACGCCGCCCAGACCAGGTGCTCCCAGCGCTCCAAGGGGGGAATTCTCAGAAGGTCCCTTCTCCTCTCGAGTACAAAGAGCTTTGGAGTCAGACAGCCTCCCGCTCAAGTCCACCTCTCCCTCCTCCTGGCTGGATCCACCCCAAGATTTTGTGACCGTGACCTCAGCTCATCCTCAAGGGGTCACATGCCTCCTGGGTCCTGGCCTGCGACCTGGTGGCCGGGTGTGGAACTCTGTTCCCTGCCCAGTCACAGCCTTCACTCCGCTACAGCCCCTCACCAGGTGGAGGGCATGAGACTGGTGTTGCCAGATCTGACCCCCACCCCCCAACCCCCACCCCAAATGGAATTTTCAGTGAAATCACCTGGTTTCTGAAATGTTGGCTAGAAAGTTCAATAATACTGTGCTGTGCGGGTATAAGGAGATTGGGGCCACCCGCTGGCAACCCCTGCGTATACAGAGCGCTCAGCCTGTAGCAAAGGGTGAATGGGTTCTCTCCGCCCCCCCCCCCATTTTGCCCAGTCAGAGTCACCTCCCTGTTCCTGTCACTCCCCTGCCCTGTCCTCCCCAGATGTATCCTCTTGACCTTGTGTCTCCCTTTCTCTCTCTCTCACCCCTCCTTCTCTCTCCTCAGACGGCCCCCGGGCCTCTTCCCGAGACGAGGGTCCAATGGTGTGGGGGGCCGTGGGGGGGACACTGCTGGTGCTGCTGCTTCTGGCTGGGGGGGCCTTGGCCTTCATCCTGCTGAGGGTGAGGAGGAGGAGGAAGAGCCCTGGAGCCGCGGGAGGAGGACCAGAGAGCGGCCAGGGATCCTATGACCCGAAAACTCAAGTGTTTGAGAACGGAGGCCCCGTCTTCTGGACCACAACGGCCCCTGGTCCCCCGAGGCCGGACGGCAAGGACGCGGAGGAGGACTACGAGGAAGAGGAGGAGAAGGCAGAGAAAGGCCTCATGCTGCCGCCATCCCCGGCACTCGAGGATGACATGGAGTCCCAGCTGGACGGCTCCCTCATCTCCCGGCGGGCGGTTTATGTGTGACCCCCAGACAGAGAGACAGAGACGAGCCTGCGGGGGCCCGCGGGTGACAGACTGGTTGGACTCTGGTTGGACTCGTTTGTCTGGATGACACTGGAGCGCAAATGCTACCTCCCACTTTCCTGGGATTCAGAGGGAGGTGGAATATCACACACTGGACTTACGGCTCCAGGGCTGCATGGGGGAGGGAAGGGGGACCCACAGCGGACCCCCCCCCAGAGACTTGGTTTTGGCTCTGGCCTGCCCCAGCCCTGCCCTGTGACACTCAGGAGTTAATAAACTTGGAGGAAAAATCGGGGGTGTCTTGTAATACACTGGACCCCCTCCTTGGGGGGGTCGGAAAGCTGAACTGGGCTCCATGGAGTGGGAGGCTGGGGTGCTCTTAGTATCTGGGTCCTTAAAGGACACCTTGGATGCTGAGACCCGGAGCCAGTGGGATGGGATCTGGGCTTAGAGACTGGAGGGCTTGGACTTGAAGCTTCCAGCACTGAAGCTGCCTTCCTCGAGGCCAAGGGATCCCGGACCCCTGGGCGCTTGCCGAGGGTGCTATGGTCTGATTATCCGGGAGCAGCGCAGACCCAACTCCCCAAGGTTGCTGAGACCTGGGGAGGGAGCGCTGCCCCCGACCGGGCCCCCAGGAGGCAAGGCGGGCGTGGGTTCTGAGCAACCAGGGAAGTCCCACCTCTCCACCCCGAGAAGTGGCCTTTCCCAGCTTCCTTCCTCTTCCTTTTCCCCTGGGGCCCAGCTAGAGGGAATTTTCAGTGATTCAGAGGTAGGGGCTGTAGCGCTGCCTCCCGCCTAATTCCCCTCAACCAGAACCTCTCCCAACCCCAGGCTGGGGACTGAGGTGGGGGAATGGGAGGGGCAGGGGTAAATCCCAGCCACCTCCGCTCCCTGGCCCCAGGGTCTCTGCTCCTGAGGCTATCAGGCAACTCTACTCAGTAGGCTCAGCTCCTCGGCCCAGTGGGCCTGGGCGGCCGGGAAGGGCTTGGTGAGTTTACTTCTACCAGTTTTGACTTCCACCTAATTGCTGGGGATGAAGCCGTGACGCGGGCAGACCTCACACGCAGGCAGGACGCCTGGAATAACAGTGATTTGAGGGTGGCTGGTGTGGACTGAGCGGCAATTACTCTGTTATCCTCCCACACGCAAGCCCTCCTGAGAAAGCCCAGCTGTGGAACAGGCGTGTGGAAAACGGGCCGTCCTGGGCTCCGGGCTTGGTTCCTCTGGGGGCTGGATCTCCTCTGTGGAGTGGGCTTCATGGAAGGGGTGGGGCCTGTGGGTGGGGCTTTTGCATTCTGGTTGCTTATTGTCTAACACCCCCTTCTAACCCCCCACCTTCCCACCTAGAGGGCAGGGGCGGGGATTTTGTCAATCTGGCTATAGCAGGTCCCGAGCGCCCATGCCCACCCACCCTTACACATCTCGCAAGACCAGCCCGTCCCTCGGAACTCAGCCTAGTGTAGAACTTGGCAATCACACAAGCTATTACTCCAATAACAGCTTTAGGAAGTGTGAAGCGTGTAGCACAGGAAAGGCCCATGAGGCCATGCGTTTCTCTCTCGGCATTTCCTGTGGGGTCGGAGGAGCTCTGGTCCTCGGACCGGGGTGACCGCATTCCCTGTAATGACTGGTTGTGATCCTAACCCCAGGATCCCCCAGTTCTCTGCCTTGTAGCTCTACTTCCCTTCCCACCAGGTCCCTTCCCTCATCTCCCCGTGCACCCCCTCCTTCACTCTGCTCCTTGCTGTTCCTTAAAAACAGCACAAAGCTTCCTGCTCAGGGCCTTTGCACTGGCTGCCATTTCTGCCAGGATGTTCTCACCCCTCTCCCCCCTCCCCCGCATCGCTCACCCCGCTACAGCTCCTTCAGATCCTTGCTCCAGTGTCACCTTGCAGTAAGACTCTCTCTGACTACCTGCTCTATCACTTCCCATCACCTTCCCCACTTTGCCGTTTTGTTTTTTAAAGATTCTTTATTTCTTTTTAGAGGGAGGAAGGGGGAGAGAGAGAAATATTGATATAAAAACCAAACATTGGCCCCACCTGGTTTGGCTCACTGGATAGAGCATCGGCCTGCGGACTGAAGGGTCCCGGGTTCCATTCCGGTCAAGGGCCCATGCCCAGGCTGTGGGCTCGATCCCCAGTAGGGGGAGTGCAGGAGGCAGCCGATCAATGATTCTCTCTCATCATTGATGTTTCTATCTCCCTCTTTCATTCTGAAATCAATAAAAATGTGTTTTTTTTAAATATGAAGCTTTTTCCAACACAAAACATTGATCGGCTGCCTCCCGCAGGGCCCCTATCGGGGGGGGGTGGAGCCCACAACATTTTGTTACATGGGACTACGCCCAACCGAGCCATACCGGCCAGACCCACTATAGTTTTATCCTGCATCACTTACTGCCACCTGGCATATTGTAGTTGTTCCTGTACTGTTGGTCTCCCTGCCCAACTAGAACATAAATTCTATCAGGGCGGGGGCTTTTGTATGTTTTATTCACCACTCTATTCCACAAGGATAAGTTGAATGAAAGAATGTCCCCTGCCTTCGAGCTAGGCAGGCGGGTGATGACTTGGGCTGGGAGTAAGGAGCTGGGGCTTCCTCCTGGAGACCCCCTTACGCTGTCCCTCTTCTTGCAGAGTCCCCCAACACATCAGGTGCAGGAGCCACCGGTGGCATCATCGGGGGCATCATCGCTGCCATCATTGCTACCGCTGTGGTTGCCACAGGCATCCTCATCTGCCGGCAGCAGCGGAAGGAACAGAGGCTGCAGGTGGCAGAGGAGGAAGACGAGTAAGTGATGCATCCTAAGCAGTGGATGAGGGAAGGGTCCCAGAACGGGGGATTCTGCGGTGGGGATAAAGGTGGGAGAAAATCATCCGTAATGGCTCTGTGCCACAAAGACACCCCAAATGCCTGGCTGGTTTGGCTCACTGGATAGAGCGTCGGCCTGGGGACTGAAGGGTCCCAGGTTCGATTCCGGTCAAGGGCATGTACCTTGGTTGCAGGCACACCCCCAGTAGGGGGTGTGCAGGAGGCAGCTGATCGATGCTTGTCTCTCATCGATGTTTCTAACTCTCCATCCCTCTCCCTTCCTCTCTATAAAAAAATCAATAAAATATATTTTTAAAAAAAATAAAAAAGACACCCCAAATAACTATAACTTAAGTAGGATAGAGAGGAGAGCTTACTTCTGTCTCATAAATCATGGATATGACAGCTCTGCTGTGTGAAGTCATCAGAGCCCAGGCTCCTGCTAGCTTGTTGCTCCACCTTTATTCACATTTCAAAGGCTCCCCACTCTTCTGTCATTATCTACATACTTCACAACCAGACATGGCTATCCTGGCCTCAAAGCCCCCGTTCCTGCCAGTGGGGAAAGGAAATATAAATACAGGGTATTCAAGCGTAACTGGCATGGCTCAGTTGTTGAGTGTCAACCTATGAACCAGGAGGTCACAGTTTGATTCCCGGTCAGGCCACACGCCTGGGTTTCGGGCTCGATCCCCAGTGGAGGGTGTGCAGGAGGCAGTCGATCAATGCCCTGTAACACACATCATCGATGTTTCTATCTATCTCTCCTTCTCCCTTCCTCTCTGAAATCAATAAAAATATACTGTTTTAAAAAAAGGAAAGAAATACAGGGTATTCAGTTACCCTTTAAGGAAGTGCATCACTTCTCACTTCCATTGACCTGAACCTGTCACATGGCTGTCCCCAGCAGCAGGGCAAGCTAGGAAATGTAGTCTTTATTCTGGGTGGCCATGTGCCCAGCTAAAATCTTTATTAGTATGAGAAAGAAGGAGCCTGGATATTGGGGGGAAAAGAGCCACACTTCTCTGTGCAGAGCCCTTGTATGTGCCAGGCTTGACGAGATGTATTTGACATATGGAACCTCGACAAAGTCTCACATCCATGCATCGATTCAACAAGTATTCAAAAAGTAGCCACCCAGGACCAGGCCCTGGGGGTAGGAACCCAATGAAGAGACAAACATTTAAAAAGTGTCCACAGGTGGCTCAGTGGTTGAGGGTCGACCTATGAACCTGGGTTGCAGGCTCGATGCCCGGTAGCGGGTGTGCAGGCTTCCAGTCAGTGATTCGCTCTCATTATGAATGTTTCTGTCTCTCTCTCTCCCTTTCCCTTCTTCTCTCTGAAATCAATAAAAACATATTTAAAAAAAATAAAATCAATAAAAATAAAGTGTCCACACACATACACATATCATGGAAACATAAATTATGAGGAGCGGCATGGGAACACTTGGTAAAAATGCATATTCCTGGGCTTATGCCAAACCTACTACATCAGAACTTTCACAAGAAGGGTTCAGACTCTGGATAACAAGCTCCCTAAGTTATTCTGATGCACAAGATAGTGTGTGATGCCCTAACCGGTTTGGCTCAGTGGATAGAGTGTCGGCCTACGAACTGAAGGGTCCCAGGTTCGATTCCGGTCAAGGGCATGTACCAGTAGGGGGTGTGCAGGAGGCAGCTGATTGATGTTTCGCTCTCACCCATGTTTCTAACTCTCTATCCCTCTCCCTTCCTCTCTGTAAAAAATCAATAAAATATATTAAAAAAAAAAAAGATAGTGTGTGAACCACTGTCTTAATCATCTAGTCAATGCAAAACAATACCTTGCAGTTCATACCTCCTGCGCCCAGCCCAGCGCTGAGACCCAGTGGTGCCGGAGATGGCCCTGGCCCTGACTCCTGGGGTTCATGGTCTGGAGGAGACAGACTGGCCCCAGGCAGTGATGGTGCAGCATGGCCAGGGATGAGCTAGGGAACCTACAGGAGCTGAGAGAAGCCAGAGGTCATGGAAGGCCTCCTGGAGGAGGGGATATCTGAGTTAGTGTTTTTTGTGTTGGTTTATTTTTTTGTAATATTTGTATTGATTTTTAGAGAGAGAAGAAGGGAGAGAAAGAGAGAGAAAGGTTGATGTAAGAGTGAAACATCAGCCGTAGCCGATTTGGCTCAGTGGATAGAGCGTCGGCCTGTGGACTCAAGGGTCCCAGGTTCGATTCCGGTCAAGGGCATGTACCTTGGTTGCGGGCACATCCCCAGTGTGGAGTGTGCAGGAGGCAGCTGATCGATGTTTCTCTCTCATCGATGTTTCTAACTCTCTATCCCTCTCCCTTCCTCTCTGTAAAAAATCAATAAAAATATATTTTTTTAAAAAAAGAGTGAAACATCAATCGGCTGCCTCCCGCATGCCCCCTACCAGGGAGAGAGCCCACAACCCGGGCATGTGCCCTGACCAGGAATCGAACCAACACCAGCCAGAGCTGAGTTGGGTATTGAAGGCATAATAAGTGCCCATCATTGTTATGTATACAGGATGCTCGGATCCGTGGGTATGTAGAATGAGGGAACGTGACATAGTTCGGAGCAGTAGTCGCCAGCCGGTGGTCCATGGCGACCACTGGTTTGGAGGATAGGAAAGCATTTCAACCCTTTCTTCATTCTCTTAACAAATATTTACTGAATTCTTCATAGTGGGTTCTGGGAACACCATGTTAATCAAAGATCTCATTTTCTCCCTCACATTGCTCATGGCTGGGTACAGTCATTGAGTGAAATCAGAAATAACATTTCAGCCCTGGCCAGTGTTGCTCAGTGGTTAAAGGGTCACTGGTTCGATTCCTGGACAAGGGCATGTACCTGGGTTGCGGGTTCACTCCCCACCCCCAGGAGGCTCCCCCCACCCCCACCCCGGGGCAGGTGTATGCAGGAGGCAACCAGTCGCTGTGTCTCTCATATCGATGTTTCTCTCTCTCTCCCCCTCCCTCCCTTCCACTCTGAAAAGCAATCGAGAGGAAAAAAAAATAACACTTCAAATACAAACTCAGTTCAGTGCCCTAAGAGGGAGGTGTACAGCCAGATGTGACCACATCACAGGAGATCGTGATCCTCCTGGAGAGTCAGGGAGGCCTCCTGGAAGAAGATTCATGGGATGAGTGGGAGTTAGCTGGGCAAGGGGAATGGGGGAGGGGGAGAAAGGAGTATCAGGCAGGAGGAGGAGCTTGTGCAATGGCTCTAGGGTCGGGGGGGCTTCTTAGGTCTAAGCCTCCACCTGTCTACCTCCTACCCCACAGCCTGGAGGGGCCTCCGTCATACAAGCCACCAACCCCAAAGACAAAGCTGGAGGAGCCAGAGATGGTAAGCACTTCGCCTGGAACCCAGGCCGCCCCCCACCTTTCCCCAGTGAGGCCCTGGTGGGGAGAGGGAGTTGGGGAAAAGAGGTGGGCTGGGCGGGGGGGTCCTGACCTATCCCACCCCCTCCCACTGCAGCCCTCCCAGCTCTTCACTCTTGGGGCCTCAGAGCACAGCCCACTCAAGACCCCCTATTTTGATGCTGGCGTCTCATGTGCTGAGCAGGTAGGATCTCGGGTAAGGATGAGGCTGGGTACAGTCGCTGACATAGAGGTTAAGGATTCAAGGTCACAACTCAGATTCAGAGCTGTGTCTCTGGTCAGAGCTTATGGCATCGAGCTGTGTTTACAATTCAGTGGGGAGGTCATGACTGAAAAATTCTGAGGGCATGAGGTTAGGGTTTAAAGTCAGTCAATGAAGATTGGTTGAACATCCACATTGGCTTGGTACTGTAAGACAAGACATAAGAGTCCCATCAGCCATCTACTGGAAGTCAGGGGTCAGATATTGAAGTTGTAACTAGTCAAAGTTTAAGGGGCTGTTTCAGGCTTCAGGTTAAGGAGTTGAGGTCAAGATTAAAGTCAAAGGTTCATGGGGAAAGACTTAGGTCAGAAATCAAAAGACAAAGTAGAGACCCAGGATTGACAGGGTGAGGTCCAGGCTCTGGGCCTTGAATTAGGGACAAGCCATATGATTGACCCAGTGACAAGGGGTAAGGTTGGGCCTGGTTGGCATGGGGAGATGGTCGGGATTGTGGAGTCAAGGGGCAGATTGGGATTCTATGTCAAGCTCAGGACGTGACCTTGAGCTCCTATTCCCTCCCTGCCCCCAGGAAATGCCTCGGTACCATGAACTGCCCACCTTGGAAGAGCGGTCGGGGCCTCTGCTCCTGGGGGCCATGAGTCTGGGGTCCCCCATCCTCGTGCCTCCAGGGCCGCCTGTTGTGGAGCGGGTGCCCCTGGATCTGGAGGACATGGATGACGATGAGGAAGACTACCTGGACAAGATCAACCCCATCTACGACGCCCTCTCCTACGCTAGTCCCTCTGATTCCTACCCAGGCAAAGGCTTTGTCATGTCCCGGGCCATGTATGTGTGAGCCGCCATGGCCCTGGCTCTTACCTCTCTTTTTGATCCCTCAAGTCGCTGCCAGGAATCTTGTGCCGCTTGACGTCTGGCCAGGCCACTGTCAGTGAACACACGCATCTCATCTGTCACTTTGACGTTGGTGGATCCATTGTGACCTCTAGCCCATTATCTCTGACCTAGAGAAACCGGCCGTGACAATGGAAACCTGGCAACCTTATCTCATGAGTTGAGGGAGGGGAAATATGTTTCTGCAGAATCCGACCCAAGGACTCCTAAAACTGATCTTAGTTCACGCCTCACATTCTGCAATCTCCTCCCAAATTCCAAAGAAGACCCCAGGCCTCTGATGTGTCCTTACGTAGTCAACTCCCAATAGCTCTGCTGGGTTGGATGTTGGGGGGCAGGCACCTTGCTGCTCAGACCTGAGCCCTCCAGGCAGCAGAGCCCCACGTGCCCCCTCCCCACCCTGTCTGTTCCCCCATGGTGGGAAGGAGGGGAGTCCCCAGCCCAAGGCATAGCTTCCCCATCTCCCTCCTCCTGCAGGCAGGAGTCACAGGGTCCGGATCCTTCCCTGAGTCCCCACTTGCCCAAATCCTGTCTTCAGGGAATTAAGCCCAGTCAAGGACTAGATAGGGTGAGTGTCATGCAGAGTGTGCCTTGCTGACCCCAGCCTTGAGAGAAGAATTTGTGTGTTACTTTGAAGACTACTAAGTCCTTTTACTGCTGCCCAGTGAAATGGGACCCAAATATCTCCCTGGGGGGGAGGGGCGG
The DNA here is from genome assembly GCF_000147115.1 of Myotis lucifugus. Taxonomy (NCBI): domain Eukaryota; kingdom Metazoa; phylum Chordata; class Mammalia; order Chiroptera; family Vespertilionidae; genus Myotis; species Myotis lucifugus. The sequence continues at coordinate 210,168 of NW_005871819.1, read as the reverse complement.
GGGAGGAGATGGTCACCTGGATTGGGGTAAGGGATCTGATATTGTTTTGTAAATAGGGCATTTCCTACCAATATGAATTTGTACTTTGACCAGGTCTCAACTTGTGTATTCTGTGGGATGTGAAGGGGGGGAGGGTGGAACATGATGATGGGTAATAAATAGGGGGCCCAGGACTTAAGGGAATCAGTAGACAAAGTCAAGATGGGTTACAGACAAAAATTTAAAAAAGTCAAAGACATGACAAAAATAATCGAAGGGATAATGACTAAATATGCATAAGCAAAAAAAAAAAAATGCAATGATGGGTAATAGAAGAAGAGGGGGAGAGGAATCCAGGGCTTGTGGTTAATGAAAAGGAAGCAGTGCAACAGCAGTCTAATGGGCAGATATAAATGGTAGTAATCAAGTACGAGGGACTCGGGTTTAATGGGTAAATGGCAAGTAAGAACAGACCAAAGTCAAATTTATGAATAATGCAGTAAGAGCTCAGGACATGATGGGTAATAGATCTGGATGAATGAGCCAGAGGCAGACAGGTGAATAAATGGAGAAATAGGGGACGCAGGCATCTAGATAATAGACCTAAAACATGACGGTTAATTTAAGAAGGGCTAGAAGAACGATGGGAGTGCACGGGTAGAAATGTGCTAAAGGTAGTACAGGCAGTGGAACTGAAATGAATGGGACGGGGGCATGCTGGGTAATGGGACAGAAATGAATGGGCCAAAGATAGAAGCCGCAGTGACGCAGGTCCGGGGTGGGGGAGCGGGGGACAGAAGGCATGATGGGTAACGAGAGAGAGAGAGAGAGAGAGAGAGAGAGAGAGAGAGAGAGAGGTGGGTCTATGGCAACTGTCGCGTTAAACGGGCAAAGGGCATTGTGGGTAACAAGAAGCCGGCGAAGGTTCACACAACCGGTTAGAATTCTCCCGACGCACTGTGGGAAGGGCCAGAACTTCCGGTTCTCGGTCGCTGACTCCGGACTGGGGACTGCCCCTCTGCCGCGGTGCCTGGTGGGACGCGAGGCCTGACCTTGCTGCCTAGCAGCCTCTGCCGCGCAACCCACCTTTACCCGTGTCCCTCGACCCTGCACGTTAGCCAATGAGCGCACCAGTCTGATTATGTCACCAGGGTGGAGAACCTGTGCCTGCCGGAGCCAATCATAATGCTATAAGGGCCAAAGCCGGCCAATTATCATGGCAACTTCTCCGCGGGGCAAAGTCGAAAGAGGCGTGCCTTCTGAAGAGGGGCGGAGGCGACGAGTCCGTGGGCGTTGCAAAGTGCTCAGCACAAACCAATGGTAAAGGAGCGCTGGAACCCGCGGCGTAGCAAACCAATAGGCACGGGTTCCACAAGTCAATGGGCAGGGCGGGCAGGTGTGCTTTGACCTGCTTGCGAGTGGGAGCCAATAAAAAAGGGCGTTCCGAAGAAATGGGTGGGGTTCTCATCCATGGCTCCAATAGCAGGGCCAGGCCCTGAAGCTGGTGGGCGGACCCTAGGGCATGTTGAACCAATAGGCTAGGGGAGGCGGGGTGACGGTGGTGGCGGCGGCGGCAGTGGGTTCGGTTGCGCGTGGCGCACGGGGTGGGAGCGGAGCCCAGGCCGGGAACAGGCGCTGCCGCCAGTGAGAACCGGGGCCCTGAGCCGGGCGGGGGTTGGCTGGGGACTGGGCCCGGGGCCGCAGGCCCTGACCTCCGCCCTCTGACCTTTTCCCTTGCAGGCAACCATGGGGAACGTGTTGGCCGCTAGCTCGCCGCCCGCAGGGCCACCGCCGCCGCCCGCGCCCGCCCTCGTGGGTCTGCCGCCTCCACCCTCTCCTCCGGGCTTCACGCTGCCGCCGCTTGGGGGCGGCCTGGGTGCTGGGACCGGCGCGGTCGAGGTTCAGAACGGACCCCCGGGACTGCAGGCGCCGCAGGAACGCGACGATGGGGCCTGCGGCTGCTTCCCAACCCGGGCACGT
>NW_005871819.1:204193-207784 GCF_000147115.1 Myotis lucifugus | reverse complement strand
CAAGTTTGACATAGAGAAAGCAACTACCAAAGGCACACAGCAGCGGGCAGAGGCCCTGTTCGTGGCCCCATCCATCAGGCTATCCCGCCGTTCTACTGGTTGGATACTTTGTGGGACGTCTGCTGTGGTTCCTGGGAGATGGGAGAGCTGAGACGAGAGTAGGGGGTGGGGGTGTGGGTGTGGGTGACAGTATTTCTCTTCTTCAGAGCTGTTTCCTATTCAGATGGAAGGTGTCAAGCTCACAGTCAACAAAGGGCTGAGTAACCATTTCCAGGTGAGCCTTCCTGCCTCCAGAGGGCATCCCAGCCACCCCCCCTGCACCTCTGCATACCACCCCCTTATTCCCCCCAAAAGGGCTGGGCTCCTTGCTCCTTGAAAAGACTCAGAGACCGAGCCAGGCTGACTTCTCAGTGGGGGTGTTTAGGGACCCAGAATTCAGAGATACCCCTTCCCCCAAAACATCCAGGTAGAAGTGAAATGCCAGGTGTGTAGTGTCGTCGTCCCACCCCCACCCCCACCCCCAGCACATTCTTTCTCTAAATCTCTAATCTAGCCAAGCCACACCTCAGAGTCTTTACTCCCGGCCCCCAGCCAAGAGATGCCTGTCTTTTCCTCCTGGATAGGGAAGTCCAGGCTGGAGGGGAGCTGTGCTGGAGGTGGGCTCAGCTGGGATTATTGGGGGGCGGCCTGCAGCTTCATCCCCACAGCCCTCCCTCTTCTCTCAGGTGAACCACACAGTAGCCCTCAGCACAATCGGGGAGTCCAACTACCATTTCGGGGTCACGTACGTGGGGACAAAGCAGCTGAGTCCCACGGAGGTGAGGTTCTCGTCATTTCATTCATCGTATCATTCGTCTGACAAGTGTGTAGCCAAACACCAGAAGGCTTTGTCGGGAAGAAGCCAGGGCTGCTGAGGGTGCTGTGAGGGGGCACTGTGTCTCTCCAAGGTGCATTGTAATATTGGTCGTTCCTGCATCCTGGACCCCTGCTCTCTGCCCATCCTGTGTTGCATGAGGCTTTGAATGCCAAACTAGGCATTTGGACTTTCTCTAGGGGGCACTGGAGAGCCATGGGAAGATCTGAACGAGGGAAGGTCATGATCAGGTTTATGCTTTAGAAATGTCTCTGGATGCCGTGCAGAGGCTAGGTTAGGGGAGTGGGGGCAGAACTGGAGGCCTGGAAGGAGACTGGGGCAGGATACAGGAGGAGTTAGGAGACCGAATTGGTTAACTGGTTCCATTCAATAAATTCACTTATTCAACAAACCTTCATTGCACCTCCATTCTGTGTCCAGCTCTCTGCAGGGGACATAGCAGTGACTGAAACAGCTGTGGGGCTCACAGTCTAGTGGCGAGAGGGGCAGTCTGTTCCTGGGGAGTAACAGTGCAAGGTGGGCAGGACTGAAATGAACCCAAAGGCTAGGGGAGCCTAATTCAGCCTAGGTGGTCAGGGAGAGCTTCCTGAAAGGGAGGCCTTCAAACTGAATTTTTCTGATTCTAAGCTTTTCACCTGGGCCCATCACTTATGTACTTCCGTGATGCTAGGCCTCTGACCTTTAACCTCTCACCTTACCTTACTGTCTGCCTCACAGGCATTCCCCGTGTTGGTGGGTGACATGGACAATAGTGGCAGCCTCAATGCTCAGGTCATTCACCAGCTGGGCCCCGGCCTCAGGTCCAAGATGGCCATCCAGGTGAGTGGGCGTCGAGTCACCTGCTCCCCCAGCCATCCTGAGCTCCACGCTGCCCTCACACTTCCCCTCCCTCCCCACAGACCCAGCAGTCAAAGTTCGTGAACTGGCAGGTGGACGGGGAGTACCGGGGTTCTGACTTCACAGCAGCCGTCACCCTCGGGAACCCAGACGTCCTGGTGGGTTCCAGTTAAGAGGCCAGGGCTTTGCGGGGGGGGGGGGGGGGGGTCTATAGTCTAGTCCAGCCGTGGGCAAACTATGGCCCATGGGCCGTATCCGGCCCGTTTGAAATGAATAAAACTAAAAAAAAAAAAAAAGACCGTACCCTTTTATGTAAGGATGTTTACTTGGAATTTATATTAGTTCACACAAACACTCCATCCCATGCTTTTGTTCCCGGCCCTCCGGTCCAGTTTAAGAACCCATTGTGGCCCTCGAGTCAAAAAGTTTGCCCACCCCTGGCCTAGTCCCAGCTTTACCAGCAAGTCCGTTCCGTCTGTACCTCCTTTCTACCATCTGAAAGATGGGCACAGGCAGGAGGGTTTTGAAACATCAGGCAGCAGAGCATCGTGGGTGAGAAAGCAGATTCAAACCCCAGCTCTGCCGCTGGCTTAAATGCAACTGTAGGCAGCTTCCAGCACCTCTGTGGGCCTCCGCTGTCTCGCCTGTACAATTGGGCTGCCTCACAGCGCCAGTGAAGAGGTCACGTAAGTTTATGTGTGTGAAATGCTTCAAAGAGGGTCAGGCATGTGATAATGGGTCCCAAGGAAGTGAGCTCCTGTTATTAACTCGGGGGGCCCTAGTGGTGTTTGAGGGCACAGAGCAGCGCCCAGGGCGCAGCTTCCACTTGCAGTTGGAAAGGAGATGTAGTCTGAGATGTGGAGACTGACGAGGAAAATTCCTGTTTGCGTTGGCTGGGGGCAGGAACCACTGGGCTCTGTCTCCACTTCTAGTTTCTCCGTTGTTTTGTTTGTGTGTTTTTTGTTGTTAAACCGAGGATATTTTTCCCATTGACTTTTAGAGAGGGGGAGAGTTAGGGAGGGGGGGTGGGGAGAGAAAGAGAGCAAGAAACATCAATGTGAGAGAGACACATTGGTTGGTTGCCGGCAAGGCCAGGGATGGAACCTGCAGCTCAGGTATATGCTCTTGACTGGGAATAGAACCCTTCAATCCGAGGGCTGGCATTTATTTAGTGAGTATTTATTGATCACGTACGTGTGTATTCTAGGTACAGAGGATAAGGTGCTGAACAAAGGAGTTAAATCTGCCTTGTGGGAGCTCCCATTTTAGTGGAGGCAGGCCAGGTAAAGCAGTACATAAAGAAATGATGGCAGGTGATGGGGCTGTACAGAAAGATTGGGGTCTCAGGAGGGTTGGATGGAGTCCTCAGAGAAGGCCTCATTACATAGATGGTATTTGAACAAAGACGGAGGGCAGGGGCGAGGGTTCCAAGCAGATAATGCGGGAAAGGAGCTTTCAACCGGAGGGAACAGCAAGTGCAAAGGCACTGAGGCAGGACCCTTTACTGGAACAGAGAGGAGGGGAGGGGCTGTGATGGGTGAAGGAGGAGGGTGAGTGTGAGGGATAGGAGTCGGGACCAAATCACACAAGGCTTTGTGGAAGTTGGTCTTTACTCTGAATGTGTCGGGGGCCACGGGAGGCATTTGATAAGGACAGGACGTGACTTGGCTTCTAACGGGGTCCCCTGTGCTGACACGTGAAGGACAGATAGAAAGGGACCCACTGCAGGGGCTGTGCAGGGGTTAAAAGGCCGAGTCCGGGTGTACTTGAATGGAGCCGACGGAGTTTGCTAGAGGATTGGATCTGGGAGATAGAGGAGAGGATCCAGAGGACTCCTGAGTTTGGGGTTTGACCAGCTGGGAGGATGGAGTTGGTGATTC
>NW_005871819.1:197515-204020 GCF_000147115.1 Myotis lucifugus | reverse complement strand
AAGAAGTCCCTGAAAGCCCTTTGGGGAAAGGCAAGGACCCCAACCACCCCGAGAGGGGCCCCGGGAAGAACTCCCTGCCCCCTCCTTTCCAGAGGGCTAAGGGAGACTTTCTCCAGAGGAGGCATTTACCTTTGAAGCTTCCAAAAGGAAGAAGGAGGAAGCTACCCCTGGCAAGGAGAATGCCAACCAGCTGGGAAGGGGGAAGGCCGGGGGAAAGGCCATGTCATAAAATGCCGGCGCTGGGGGAAGCTGGGCATGAGAAGCCCTCGGTGAAGGGCAGAAAGAACATTTTTCTATCCCCTCTGACCTCTGGATGGCATCACCCCTCTGCTCACACACCCACTGCAGTTGGGCCATGTGAGGCTTTCTGACGCTTCCTGGAATCGCTGTGTTCTTTACACATGTGCACCTTTACACATGTGCACACTCAGAGAGGCAAGGAGAGAGAGAAGCATCAGTGATGAGAGAGAATCTTTGATTGGCTGCCTCCTGCGCGTCCCCTACTGGGAATTGAGCCCACAACCTGGGCACGTACCCTGACCGAGAATTGAACTATGACCTCCTGGTTCATAGGTCGACACTCAACCACCGAGCCACACCGGCCGGGGCTCTTCTCTGGCTTTGACGTGGCTGAGTAAGTCTCTGGGCACACGTCACCCTCACGAACAGACCTTCTGTGACTAAAGTGTCTGTAGTATCGCCTCACCTGTCCCATAGTCTTTATGGCACTTCCCTCTGAAGTTGTCTCACTCTTTATTACCTGTCTATCTCCTACGCTAGGATGTCAGCGCCGGGAACCATGCTGGGGCCAGAACAGGTGCCCAGGAAACGCTGAGCAAAGGAGTGAGCAGTGTAATGGCAGGTCCCATCCTTTCCCTCAGCCTTTTGTCAAGCCCTGAGCATGTCATGTGCATCTTCTCCTTCATTCAGTTCCAGGTGCTGGGAATAGAGCAGTAAGGAAATAGCTCCTGGATCCTCTGAGCAGCCCCGTGGGGTAGGTGCTGCCATTGTCCCCATCTTACTGAGGCCCAGAGAGGGGAAGCAATTCCCAAAGGACGCAGCAAGTCGGACTCCATAGTCCATTCTCTTCTCTCTGGTACCGGCACCCCCTTCCCCCGAACACACTCCCCGCAGCGACCTTTTGTGCTCCCCACACTGGCCTCCCAGCCCCTCTTCCTCCTCCTCAGACTAATAAAAACAGGGCCTACTGGTCCAGGTCCCTGCTGAGCACAGGAGTAACTTACACCGACAGCTGGGACAGCCTCAGTTTCCTCCTCTGTCACGAGGGCACAATAGCAGTGACCGCCTCTCACTGCAGGATTCAGCGGCAGCACATCTTCAGCGCTGAGCTCCAGGTGTGTGGGTAGGGCTCGCTGTGTGTCTCAGTGCCACCCCACAGTGGGCAGAGGTGTCTGTGTTCTTGTTTTGTTTTTTGAGGTGTCTGTTTTAATGGCCCCCATTTCACAGATGAGAAAACGGGCCCGAGTGAAATCAAGTTGCCTAGACTCCGAGGAGCTGGAATCTGAATCGCGGCCTAATTCGAGGGCCCGAGTTCTTACCTGGTTCCCTCCCCATGGCCTCGGCTCCTTGGGAGCTTCTGTGTCATTCTAAGCACCTAGTGTGTGCGGCCCCGGGCAGGGCGGTGCTGGGACACAGCAGGGGCTGAGACAGCCCCTCCTGCCCTCACAGGGCTCCTGGGCCAGAGGGAGACATCTGCCTTTAAGCAAATGGTCACACAGTGACCTCCTTGCTATTGGGAGAAACCCTACTCAGGAAAGCTCAGGTCGCCATGAGACTTAGAACAGGCGGGCAGCTGTCTCACCTGGAGTGACAGGGACCGCTCCCCTGAATGGCCCTGGAGCCGCGCGAGGGAGGGTGAAGGGGGGGTAGCGCTCAGGAGCGGGCACTGCACATGGGGCGGGAAGTGCAGAAAGAAGTCCTGTCTGGCTGGGGCTGAGAGCCACCTTCCCGTCAGGTTCTGCCCTGGGCACCTGCCACTCCTGCCCCAGGTGGCGTCCCCAAGGAATCCTGGTGTGGCCCCAGCCGAGCAGGGGAAAGGTCGGGGGGGATGGGAGCCTAAACCTGCCCCTGCCCAGCAGGTTTGGGAGGTGGATCCGGAGACGGGACTTCTTTCCCAGGTTGGCAGCTCTGCCCCTTGCCTGAGGCCTGCTCTTTGGTCTCACAGACGTGACCCACTTTCTCCCCTCGTGGGGTTTAAACCCACTGGGCTCTTCATGGCTGCTGTAGAGCCTGCAGAATGAATAGCGTCCAGATGAGCTGCTGGTCTCAACAAAGCCCTGGCTCGGGGAGCTGCGTGCCATGGGGAGCTGGGTGCCATGGGGAGCTGGGTGCCATGGGGAGCTGGGTCTGGCTGAGTGGGGAAGGAGATAGGGATGGGGAAGGAGTGAGATGTTCAAGAAAAAGGAGGCGAATCCTGCGCAGGAGGAAGAGCCCCCTGGGCCACATTGGCCACGGGCCAGAGGCCCCGGATATGTGCTTGGGGAGCAGAGAAGGGAGGGCGGCATGGAAATAGCCAGATTCCACCGGGCACGTGGGGCCTGGGAGCGAGACTTCAGTAGTGAAGACCACAGGATTTGCGTTCCCGTAGACTCGTGTTCTCGATGGCAGGAGTGGTGGAAGCGGGGGACCAGAGCGGGCGAGTGCCAGAGTCCCCTGGGGGTGATGGCAGCCTAGGGGCACGTGTGGCCGCCTGTGTGGCTGTGTTAGGGAAGGGAGGTGGCTCTGTTTGGAAGGTGGAGCCAAGCCACATGGGGCCTTGCGGCTGTGCTGTGAGGAGCCAGGATCTGGGCACGGGAGCCACACAGGTTCTGAGCAGAGGGAGGACGGGGTTGAGTTTGTGCTTTAGCAGGATCCCTCTGTAGGTTGCTGGGAGAGGGTGAAGCTCAGGCAGGCCAGGGAGGAGGGTGGAGCTGGGGGTCAGGGGGCAAGGCAGGCCCAGGAGATGAGAGGAGGGACAGCTGGAGAGATGATCAGGGGTCACACGCCCTCAGTCCCAGCAGTCGGCAGACCTGAGAGGCTAGTGAGTTTTAAGTCCCTCTATGGCTCTGGCCCACGTGTGGGGGATGTCCAGCTCATGGGCCATATAAGGCCCAAGAAATTTGGTCTGGCCCTGTCAAGGCATTAGGGGTGAGTTAATTAAATGTTTGACCAAATATAGCAGGCTAATTTTTTTAAAATATATTTTTATTGATTTCAGAGAGGGAGAGAGAGAAACATCAATGATGAGAGAAAATCATTGATCGACTGCCTCCTGCACACCCTTTCTCAGGATTAAGGCCCCAAATTGGTCATGTGCCCTGACCAGGAATCAAACCGTGACCTCCTGATTTATAGGTCAACGCTCAACCACTGAGCCCCTCTGGCTGGGCACCAGGCTAATTTTTTTTTTTTTTAATATATTTTATTGATTTTTACAGAGAGGAAGGGAGAGGGATAGAGAGTTAGAAACATCGATGTGAGAGAAACATCGATCAGCTGCCTCCTGCACACTCCCTAATGGGGATGTGCCCGCAACCAAGGTACATGCCCTTGACTGGAATCGAACCTGGGACCCTTGAGTCCGCAGGCCGACGCTCTATCCACTGAGCCAAACCGGTTAGGGCAATCCAGGCTAATTTTTAAGTTGATAATTTTTTAAAAATATATTTCATTGATTTTTTACAGAGGAAAGGAGAGGGATAGAGAGAAAAACATCAATCAGCTGCCTCCTGCACACCTCCTACTGGGTATGTGCCCACAACCAAGGTACATGCTCTTGACTGGAATCGAACCTGGGACTCTTCAGTCTGCAGACTGACACTCTATCCACTGAGCCAAACCGGTTAGGGCAAGTTGATAATTTTATGTGGCCTTCGAATGATGTTATAAATATCCAAATGGCCCTTGGCACAAAAAGGTTCTCCACCCTGATCTAGTCAGTCACTTCATTCTGTGGGCCTCAGTTTCCTTCCATCGAATGCTGGTGCTCCTGGCCAGAGGTGTGCTGGTAATGGTTTAATGCCGGCTCGGGGGGCTGATTGTATCATCTGCTTGTGAAGAAGTGTACACAGTGGCTCCCGTGAGCCCACCTGTGACCCCAGCCTCCCCAGAAGCCCCCTCCCAGGTGTGCCCACTCACTGATCGTGTGTGCCCCCCATCCCCCATTTCTTCCCTGCTCCATGCATGGCCAGTTCGAATCTGTGCATCTGATTTTCTTTGAGAAGCAGCATCTTGCTCTATCCTGTCCCTGCTTGCCCCTGCCTTCCCCTTACGGGGTCTTCCTGTTTCCTGTTGGGTTACATGACCTCACAGCCTCTCTGCTCAGTCTTGGTGGGTTTCTCTGCAGAGACTCTTCCATTCTTCCTTGTCCTCTGCTTCTGATTCTGCTTCCCTGTCTCTCTGAAGGTGTCTTGTTGTCTGTTTCCCTGTCACTCCCTCTGTCTCCCCCCTGCTTCTTCCCCTCCTAGAAGATCACGTGTGGGGGCTGCTCTCCTGGGCTCTGAAGACGGGCATGAATGAGTCTCAGCCCGTGGCTTCAGGAATGCAGCCCAGCGATGGAGAGCCATCTGTTAGCAAACACTCGCGGGGGCCTCCAGGGTCCCAGCTGCCGAGGGGCAGTGGGGCAGTCCTGGTGAGCACTGGGCGAGCTCTACGCTCTGCCCACATCCGCTCCTTTAGGCTCCTTTACTGAGAAGTGACACCGTGGGCTGCAGTGACAGCCGAGTGGTGGGCTGCAGTGCCATTAGCACCCTGAGGTGTGCTCTCACTGACCCTCCCCTCCTGCCGGTCCCAGCGGCAGAGTGGTTCTCACGCATTTTGTGACCACGGGTGAGGGACTGAACTCCCCCGGCCTCTTCTATAAATGATGGCGATTGAATGCCGGCTCCACAGGGTTGTGCAGACCAGACGAGGTCCCACGGGGTCTGGGAGACCGGCCTCACTCACCCTGTGAACGCCATGGAGCAGCGGTGTGGGAGGCCTGAGGGCGGGCCCTGAGCCTCCGGCAGGGGTCTGCCTTCCAGGCCCCCAGAGCAGGAGTCTGGCCCAGCACGCTGGCCGGGCAGAAACTGCCCACCTCGCCCAGGTAACAGCTGCCATCTCACCCGCAGGAATCCTCGTGGCCCACTACCTCCAGAGCATCACGCCGTGTCTGGCACTGGGCGGAGAGCTGGTCTACCACCGGCGGCCTGGGGAGGAGGGTACTGTCATGTCTCTAGCTGGGAAATACACATGTGAGTCTGGGGCCCGAGGGTAGGAGTGGGGCCGGGCCTCGGACTCCTGGGTCTGGGCGAGGGGACCTGGGTTCTCAAGTCCCCTTGGTAACCTACCCCCACCCCACACTGCTCTCTTACAGTGAACAACTGGTTGGCGACAGTAACGTTGGGCCAGGCGGGCATGCACGCGACATACTACCACAAAGCCAGCGACCAGGTGAGCTGGTCCAGAGACCGGCCGCGAGCGCGCACTTCCAGGCATGGGTTGCCCAGGGCTTGTGTGCCCGGGAGTCCAGTCTGGGATGCTGACTCTGTTGCCCTGGCCCCTCCAGCTGCAGGTAGGCGTGGAGTTTGAGGCCAGCACAAGGATGCAAGACACGAGCGTCTCCTTCGGGTACCAGCTGGACTTGCCCAAGGCCAACCTCCTCTTCAAAGGTACAGGCCTCAGTTTCCCCGCATGGAAAACAAGACGAGAGGTGACTCAGCTCTGAGTGGGTGTAGGCCAAGGAGATGGTGAAGGGCATCAGGCCGGGACTCTTGAGGGCCTCCAAATCACCCGGGAGCGCTTGCTAAGAAGGTGGGGCCTGGGCCTAAGCTTCGTCCCTGCTACATTCCTCCCCACCCCGGCCAGCAGCCCCCTCCCATCTCTGCACTCGGCCCTCTTTTTTTCTTTTCCCGTAATTTTCCCGTAAGTGGACGGCAACTTCGAACACACTCAGGTCACAGTGGAAACGAGGCTCCTGGAGGTTTCGGTCACTACCAGACCCTCCTCCAGCTGCCTGCCTCCCGACCTGGTGTCTAGCTTTAAGTCTTTCTTCTTGGGCCTCAGTGGTTCTCGGGTTTGGAGGGTCTGAAGACCGCCCCAAAGGCCCCATCAGTCAGCAGGGCTGCTGCCGGCGGCGACGAGGCCCCGGGGTTTCTTCGCCTTTAGCCTCTCAGCCCTTGCTCTGGCAGAGGCTGGGTTGGGGTTCCAGCTCTGCCCCCGTGAAGTGAGTGAGCCTCCCTCCCACGTGGGGGGAGCACCGGCAGGTGCACATCACCAGGCTCTCGTGAATGAGGACAGTTCAGTCTTCCATTCAGCAGACACCGAGCGCCCGCTGTGCCCAGAGTTGTGCCGAGGGTGCTGGGACGGCCCGTCCTCACAGGGGTCACACGAGGAAGCACAGACCCATCCTCAAAAGCAAGGACCTGGTGTGGACAGGACTGAATGGGGGGCCCATGGGGTGGCGGAGGGCTTCCCGGAGGGGAGGGCTTCCCGGAGGGGAGGGCTCACTGAGCTGAGGGAGATGAGC
>NW_005871819.1:194536-197415 GCF_000147115.1 Myotis lucifugus | reverse complement strand
ATGTGCCCTGGAACACGGCCCACCAGACAGTGGGAAGCCGACACATGGCTCTCAGCGCAGCTGTCTGCCCACAGGCTCCGTGGACAGCAACTGGATCGTGGGCGCCACGCTGGAGAAGAAGCTCCCGCCCCTGCCCCTGACGCTGGCCCTCGGGGCCTTCCTGAATCACCGAAAGAACAAGTTCCAGTGTGGCTTTGGCCTCACCATCGGCTGAGCCCCTCCTGGCTCCTGCCTCCCACTCCCTCCCTCCTTGAGATTCCCCCTGCTCCTCCCCCCAACAGAGGGGAGACCTACGCGCCCCTCCCTCTCCCTTCCCTCCCTCCTTGGTGGTCAGGGGGGCAGCGGAAAGGAGGGGGCCATCACCCCAGCAGCTGAGGGGGGAATTCTAGAACCACGGGCGCTTCAGGACTCGGAGCACCGGGGGCTGTGTGCCCAGTGGACCTGGGGCCCAGAAGGGGTTCTGGAATCGAGGGGCACGCCAGATTCTGAGCACCAGGGGCAGAGGCTGCCAGACAACCTCAGGGAGGTGTTGGGGCATCGCCACCACCCCCCAAAGATCATGGGGCCCCGCCCCAAGGGGGCAGCAAGAAGAGGAGCTTCCCCATCCCAGGTCTGCCCTCCACCCACTTTCCCATCCACTCCTCGGTATAAATCATGTTTATAAGTTATGGAAGAACTGGGACATTTTACAGAAAAAAAACAAAAAATATACATAAAAAAAAAACGAAATGGGAGGCCTGGTTTTCCTACTTGTCTGCCCCTCTGTTCATTCCATCCAGCCTGATCTCCCCATGGTGGCCACAGGGGGGTGCCACAGGGCTGGGGTATGGAAGGATGATCCAGAAACGGAGTCAATCCTGGCTGCTAACAGGAGCCTAACTTAGAGAGGGAAGGGCCTGGCCCAGGATCACAGCCTCCCTGGGACATCACCGGCCTCTCCAGGAGGGTGTGGGCTTGTGGTCACTGGCTCCAGCTTGGTCTGGCCAGAGAGGCTGCAGGGGACTTTGTGCCTTCGGAGGTGAAGCAACAGGAATGGTACTGTCAGTGCAGAGGTGGGGGGCTGCGAGCTGGGACTCTGGGGGCTTTCCAGATTCCAAAAAGGGCAGGGGATGTTAGGATTTCTGTCCGCTAGGGAGGGCAGAGGTTTCCTGGAGAATACAGGCACCTGGAAACAATTCAGAATCACTATCTGACAAAGAACAAAAGATAAATTACACTTAAAAATTGTAAAACCTTTTTTGCTTTAAAGGACACCATCAAGAAAGACAAAACAACCCATACAACGGGAGAAACATTTGCAAATCTAATACATGATAAGGATGATGACGGAAAAAATAAAGTTAACTGGGAGAAAGGCATGAGTTTAGGATTGGGGGGCGGGGGGTCACCTGTGTCTCAGGTGTCTGATGCTGGGAGGAGAGATCAGTTGGCCCGCCTGGGGCTCAGGTAATCACCCCTGACTCCCTAAGGGAACTGAAAACCCTGTCTGCCACCCATACATACCCAGGGCTTGGGAGGAGGCTGCTGAGCAGAAATGAACCCTTATTGCCTGGAAAGCTACAACACCCATTTCCTGTCCACATCTGGCCTGACACAGGCCCCCTTCCTGGGACCAGGGGTTTGGCCTCCCCTGACCCCATGGGGTCCAATTCCAGTTCTCCCTGTGTGGCCTCGCCATCTGTCTTAACCTCGTGAAATAACAGCTGCTAGGAGGTTCATGTTGGAGCTCTCGCAGCAGTTAGGTCTGAGATAAGACTCACTGTGAGTGAGGTTCTCAGTACTTCACAGTACAGCAGGTTCTCAGCGTTTTGGTCATTTCCTTACATTGAGATGCTCTAGGAGCTTAACTCCTTTATATCCCTTAGCCCCTGGGAAAATGCGCTTCGTTAAACATTTTACCGCAGTTCCAAGGACCATCTATTGATGAGGTTACATGAGGACTTACGTAGCTTCTTGCATCACTGAACGATGGTGTAAGTGCAGTTGTTTCCCCCGTTACGTGGACCAGAAACTGGATGTTCAGACAGGCTTGGTCATATGCCCAAGGTCACACAGCTGGCAAGGGACAGCCCGGTTCAGGCTGGGCATTGGGTTCCAGAGTCTCCAGTCCTAACTGGGCAGCATGAAAGCTCCAGGCCTGTGGAGGCACGATGTTTGGGCAGCTGGAATCCACAATGCTGGTGCTGGACTGAATTTCCTCATCTGTGCCCAAGGTCACAGCCAGCGAGGGAGTGAGGACTGAGACCCAGGTTCCATTCTCAAAGCCTAGGCTTTCATCACACTCCCCACCCTCCCGTCTCATTTCTGCCACCAGTTCTCTTCTCCCTCGGACCCAGGGATCCAAGCCCCCAGCCCCCTCCTTCCCCTGACCCAGGATTTCCTGCCCCCTCCCCCAAATTTGATTCATCAGTGGCTGCCTGCTCCTTCCCCTTCCATGCCCAGCCCCACAGAATTGAGGAGGGCGCCTGAGTTTCTGGGTGAGATGTCACCTCCCCTCCTGGGGGCTGGGGGCATCACAGAGCCTCCAAGCCCCACCTCCTTCCCCCTGCTCGCTGTGTGAAGGGGGAGAACAGCCCACCTCGTGACCAGGGGCTGGCCCAGCTGCCCTAGCCCTGGAGGAGTGGGCGGGGCAGGGGAGCCCTATAATTGGAGGAGTCCGGGATCCCTGAGTCCTACTCAGCCAGAGCGGAGGCGAAAGACTGGTTGCTCAGGAGTCGGTGAGAAGCAGAATTGGGGGCACAGAGACCAGCTCAGGGCCTCTGGGGGGGGGGACAAGCTGGGGAGGAGGAGGTGACCGTCCTATGTCTGAGTCAGAAAAAGCAGAATCTGGGGATAACTCTGGAGGCGGGGGCCGGGGTGGGGGGAGCTGGACTTTGGCG
>NW_005871819.1:187530-194436 GCF_000147115.1 Myotis lucifugus | reverse complement strand
GAGGGCACAGGGACATCCCCAAATCAGCCAGAAGGGCTAGAAGGTAGGGTCGGGGGAACATTGACCTGTAGAAAACCAGATGAACCATCGAAAGAGCCCACAAAGTTCTGGCCGGTTTGGCTCAGTGGATAGAAGGGTCCCGGGTTCGATTCCGGTCAAGGGCATATGCCCGGGTTGCGGGCTCAGACCCCAGTGAGGAGCGTGCAGGAGGCAGCCGATCCATGATTCTCTCATCAAGGATGTTTCTGTCTCTCTCTCTCCCTCCCCCTTCCTCTCTGAAATAAAGACAAATATTTTTAAAAAAAACAAAAGACCACAAATTTATTGAGCACCTACTGGGTGTCCCCTTCATCCCCAGACTTCCACTCAGGGTGGTGGCAGGGTAGCTAGAGCATTGACCGAAGGAGACTTTTAAATGATTAAATTAGCTAATATGTGGAAGAATGGCACTTAGGTTGAAGATGGAGCTTAGAATGTGAAGGTAGAGCCAGGAATGCAAGACTGGAATTTGGAATGCCCAGCTGGGCTCACAGGGAGCTCGGGGAGGAGGGGTGAGTGGAATTTGAACCCTGGGGGAGGAGGATGGAATTTTGGCCGGAGTCGACCTGGGGGATGAGGAGATAGGAGAAGACAATAAGGAGGTTAGACAATAGTACACGTTTGTGATGGGATTAGGAAGATGCAGGTCTGGGGCTAAGTGAGGCCTTAAAGTCCAAGACCCAGTGGGTGTGGCTCTAAGTGGGAGGAGCCCCCACTGGCTATTGATTGACGGTGGTTTCTCCCTCCCCCAGACTGACCTGCGCTAAAGATGAAGGTTCTGTGGGCTGCGTTGGTGGTCACACTCCTGGCAGGTATGGGGCGGTGCTTGCTCAGGTTCCCTGCCCCTGCCCCCTCCCATCACCGGTTCCCCCTGACCCCTTCTATCCCTGTGCCCCTTCTGCTGGTCTCTCTCTTGAGAGGAGGCCCAAGTCTGAGCCCTCTTCTGACATTCACTGGCTCTGAGTGGCTGTGACTGTCTCAGGGCCTCGCTGTTCCCATTCCTACGATGGGAGTTCAAACAGTTTCCAATGCATTGTTGTCAGGCAGATAGTGAGGGCTACACCAATGTCCATCACCCCCGCGTGGAGCACACACCACAGACACTCGGTGAATGCCTGTCCAGTGAGGAACCAGACTGGCCGTCCTTCCCCCCCTCCCTGCCCATCAGTGCTCTAAAAAGGCCTGGCTGAGGGACCTACTGTGTGCTTGAAGAGGGCAGGGGACCTTGACGGCCATGCACTTGTTCCACGCAGGATGCCAGGCCCATGTGCAGGAGGAGGTGAAGCTGGCACCGGAGCCAGAATGGTGGCAGGTCAGCCAGCCCTGGCAGCAGGCGCTGGGCCGCTTCTGGGATTACCTGCAGTGGGTGCAGACGATGTCTAACAAGGTGCAGGAGGAACTGCTCAGCAACCAGGTCACCGAGGAACTGTCGTGAGTGTCCCGCCCTGGCGCCTGGCCCTCCTGGTGGGCAGTTCCTGTCTGGAACTCTTCAGGGGTCTGTTCATTTCTTGCTTCCTCTTGGCATTTTGAATTCTTGGCTTGACCTCTGATTCCTCCTCAGCTCTTCCTGTCCCTGGCATGTTCCGTTCTGTCTCCCAACATCTTTCTAGCCCATCTGCTCCTGGCTGTCTGGGTCCCCTCCTCTTGGCCTCTCCCTCTTTTGGGTCTCTCTGTCTCTGTCTCTGTCCCCTTCTTGCCCCCTCCACCCCCATCTTTCCCCCTTTTCTCTCCACACACACCTCCTCCCGCCCCCTCCGCCTTCAGGAAGCTGATGGAGGAGACCATGGGGGAGGTGAAGACCTACAAGAAGGAGCTGGAGATGCAGCTGGGCCCCATGACCCAGGAGACGCGTGACCGCCTGTCCAAGGAGCTGCAGGCAGCGCAGGCCCGACTGCGGTCGGACATGGAGGAAGTGCGCGCCCGCCTGACCCAGTACCGCAACGACGTGCACACCATGATGGGCCAGAACTCCGAGGACGTGCGGGCCCGCCTGGCCTCCCAGCTGCGCAAGCTGCGCAAACGGCTGCTCCGCGACGCCGACGACCTGCAGAAGCGCCTGGCTGTCTACCGAGTCGGGGCCCGCGAGGGTGCGGAGCGCGGCGTCGGCGTCCTCCGCGATCACTTCTTGCCGCTGATGGAGAAGGGCCGCGCGGGCGCCATCAACGCCAGCCAGCCGCTGCGGGAGCGGGCGGAGGCCTGGAGCGAGCAGATGCGCGGAAAGCTGGAGTCGATGGGCAGCCGGGCCCGCGACCGCCTCGATGACATGCGCAACCAGATGGAGGAGTTGCAGGCCAAGATGCAGGAGCAGGCCGACCAGATGCGCCGGCAGGCGGAGGCCTTCCAGGCCCAATTCAAGGGCTGGTTCGGGCCCCTGGTGCAAGACATGCAACGCCAGTGGGCCGGGCTGGTGGAGAAGATGCAGTCGGCCTTGGGCGCCAGCCCCGCCCCCACCGCGGTGCCCAGCGAGAATCAATGAGTGCTGGCCACGCCTGGTGGACCCCACTCCGGCCACCCCCGTGCCCCTCCCCTCTCCCAGCCTGCAGGGGCCCTGTGCCTGCCCCCACGGCCCCCCTGGGGGGCCCTGGCTTAATAAAGGTTCAGCAAACTTCACAGCAGCTGCAGGGCATCTGAGTGGTTTCTTACAGCCCCACACGGTCCTGTCCCCTCTGAATGCGTGTCCGTCTCTTTGTCTCCTCTCTTGACTGTCTCGGCTTCCTCCGGTCCCTCTCTGGGGTTTTCACCTTTCAGTCTCTGCCGCCCGCTCTCTCCTGCCTCTTCCCATTCTGTCCCTGAGACATGGTTCTGGAACAAACCGTCCCCTGGGGTACATCCTGCGGTTACTGCCAGGGGCGGAAGCAGCCTCTGAGCCTGGGTGGCCCAGCTTCGTCACACCCGCTTCGTAGCGCTGTCGGACGCAGAAGGCCTGAAACCACCCACGATGGCGCCATTTTACTCCCTCATCATTCTCCCCTTTCTCCACCCAGCTTATCTGGTCCTGCGTCCCGGCCCCTCCTGGCCTCTGAGTGCTGAGAGCCTTCATTTTCCGGCTTCCTGTTTTCCCCCCCGCCTCTCTCTTTCCTCTCCCTACCTCCAGTTTCTCTTGCCCAGGCCAGCTTCCCCCCCCCCCAACACACACCCTCCCCCCCTTCACTCTGAGCTGTGCTGCTTGTCCCCAGCCCTCACTCATTCCTTCCCTCCCGGTCGGTCGCTGGGTCCTGGCTGGAGAGAGAAGGCAGAGGAGCTCCGGGGAGGGTCCGCACAGCCCCTGGAATCCGGGGCCCGAGGCTGAGTTGGAGCCGCGAGTGCTCTCCTGTCCACCCTCGGAGCAGGGCTCCCACCACAAGGGCCAGGCCAGGGCTTGAGCTTGTGTTCACAGGGGGCCTGCATGTCACTCACCCAGGGCTGATCGAGGAGGGGAAGGGTCAGTGGGCTGGAAGGCAGGGGGCCTCCTCCCAGCCAAGCCTGGAGCTGGGCCAAACCCTCTCAGAGCCTCAGTTTCCCCAGATGGCAGTGAGGGAGGACACATCAGT
Source organism: Myotis lucifugus (assembly GCF_000147115.1). Classification (NCBI taxonomy): domain Eukaryota; kingdom Metazoa; phylum Chordata; class Mammalia; order Chiroptera; family Vespertilionidae; genus Myotis; species Myotis lucifugus. Next base: position 190,867 of record NW_005871819.1, on the reverse strand, counting down.
CTCCCATCTGAGGAGACCGATTTTGAGTTCTCATGCATGAAGACACCTGAGCGGGGTCCCAGGCAGTTCTAAGAGGCGGGATAGCCCCGCTGGTGTGGTTCAGTGAGTGTCCACCCAGGAACCGAGAGGTCGTGAACCAATTCCTGATCAGGGCGGGCTCCATCGCTGGTGGGGGGCGGCCAATATGTTTCTGTCTCTATCCCTCTCCCTTCCTCTCTAAGATCAATAAAAACCGCCCTAGCTGGTTTGGCTCAGTGGATAGAGCGTCGGCCTGCGGACTGAAGGGTCCCGGGTTCGATTCCTGTCAACGGCATATGCCTAGGTTGTGGGCTCAATCCCCAGTAGGGGGTGTGCAGGAGGCAGCCAATCAATGATTCTCATTGATGTTTCTATCTCTCCCTTTCCTCTCTGAAATCAATAAAAAAATATATATTTTTTTAAAAATCAATGAAAACATATTTTTTTAAAAAAGAGGTGGGACAAGGGCTGGGAAGGAGCTTTGGGGAACAAGGCTGGCAGGGGGTGCTGTGGGCACTGTGGGCAGAGGCTGACCCCAGCAGGGATCTGGAGAGACAGCCTGCAGTCGGGAAGGGGGGAGACGAGCGCCCCCACATTTGCCCCTCACTGCGCCTTTGAATGTTCTTAGCCGGTCCTCTGTTTCCCCACCTGTAACCGAATATCCCTATAGTTGAGGTGAGGATGAGACTAAACAAACAAAGTTTTTCTACTCTCGTGGGGCTGGACACGGAGGGGGCAGGCCTTTGGGTGGGTGTCTGGGGAACGCCGGCTCACGAGGAAAGCAGGTGCCCGGGAAGACAGCTCGGCTCGGGGCTGACAGAGGCTGGAAGCTGCTGAGCTGGCTGGAGGGGTGTTGCAATCTTGCCAGGATCCGGTCTCTGTGTCCCTTTCACAACCAGCCCCCTCACCCCCAGGCTGACACGTGGTGTGGGGGCACAAGCCCAGCCAACCTAGAGTCTGGGGCCCGGGGCCACCCTCCCCTGAGCTCCCAGGGGTCACTGACGGTCAGAGGCAACTGAGAAGAAGGGAAGAAGCACTGGACTTCAGCCCCGGGGGACAGATGTAGAGCTGGGGGGGAGGAGGGGGGAGAGGCGGAGGGGCTTGGTGCCAGGAGGGGCCTGTGAGGCTGAAGAAGAGCAGTGGAGTGTTTCCAGGGGCCCCTGGGAGGCCTGGAGGTGGTGTGGCAATGCAAGGGCGTGGCGCCTGGAGGGATGATGGGGGCCCTGGGAGCCTTGCAGAGGGGGCTGCGTGGTTTAGACAGGCTGAAAAGACCCCGCCCCCAAAGGGGGGTTGGGGACTGTGAAGTTAAGACCCCAGGGAGGCCCTAGCCGGTTTGGCTCAGTGGACAGAGCGTCAGCCTGCGGGCTGAAGGGTCCCGGGTTCGATTCCGGTCAAGGGCACATGCCTGGGTTGTGGGCTCGATCCCCAGTGTGGGGCGTGCAGGAGGCAGCCAATCCATGATTCTCTCTCATCATTGATGTTTCTCTCTCTCTCCCTCTCCCTTACTCTCTGAAATCAATAAAATAAAATAAAAAAAGACCCCAGGGAGGCCTGAAATATGTCAGATGCGAAGCTTGAAGGGCTCGAGCAGTGGTTCCCAACGTGGGGCACATGCCCCACACGGGGGCAATTTGATTTAGGGGGGCAATTCGAGAATGAGTTATTAACAGTGAATTTTTTGCATTTCTTATGGTTCTAGGGGCCTCATATACAGTATATAAATATGTATTGTGACATATTTATGCATTTCAGTTCTCTATTATGTTTTGAAACTTTATTTGCTATTTTTTCATCTCCCTTCATATTATTATTATTATTATTATTTAAAACAATATCTTAGTAATTTCTTCCTTAGTCCTTCATCTATCCTTTTGTTCTTTTATTTTTCTCTTTCATGGATGCCATGTTCTTTGGAAGCTTGTTTAGACCAAGTTACTGGCCTTTTAGGCTTCCTCCACGTGAATAGGAGCAGCTCACTTTTTGAATAATAAGAATTATATGTCATGTTGGGGGGGGTGGAAATCAGGATTTGAGAGATGCTTAGGTGGGGCATGGCCAAAAAAAGGTTGGGAACCACCGGGCTAGTGTGAATGGAGGGGGCATGGGTGGACCCCACAGACATAGAGCAAGAGTTGTTAGAGCCCTAGCTGGTTTGGCTCAATGGATAGAGCGTCGGCCTGCGGATTGAAGGGTCCTGGGTTCAATTCTAGCCAAGGGCACATTCCTGGGTTGCAGGTTTGATCCCCAGTAGGGGGCGTGCAGGAGGCAGCCAATCGGTGATTCTCTCTTACCATTGATGTTTCTATCTCTTTCTCCCTCTCCTTTCCTCTCTAAAATCAATAAAATATATTTTTTTAAAAAAGAGTTGTTAGAGCTAAAGAGGCTAAGAAGAGGGAGGGGATGGGAGAGGTGGCCTGGGGCACCATGTGAGTGGGGTGACTAAGTAACCGTTCCTGAGAGACCCCCGGACGCTGGGAGACTGTGTGAAGCAGGAGGGGAGGGGCAGGAAGCCCGCAGAGGCCCCCACACTCAGGGAGATTTGGAGGGAAGCGTAATGAGCAGCAGGAGGCTTCGGGCCAGGGCACTTGCCTGTGTCCCACCTGGCGCCCATCCCCACCAGCCGGGATGTAAGAGGGAAAGGTGTTTGGCTCAGGCACCAGGGGAGGCGCAGGGGGAGGGAACCTGCCCCGCCCCCTCCCGGGACCATAAAGGCCAGGCCAGCCTGCGACCTGCTACCCCTGCTGTCCAGCAACTGATTCAGGTTGGTGCTCGGTGCCCCAGAGGGAGCCTCCACACACCAAGAGCACAAGGAAAAGGTTGGGGGGAACCCCGGGGGAGGGGGAGGGGCGCCACGGATCACCCCACCCCGCCTCTCCCTCCAGAATTCCCTCCGGCCCAGCCATGAAGCTCATCCTGTCGCTCTCGGTCTTGGCGGTGGCTCTGTTGATGGTTTTGGAAGGTAAAAGGGGATGGGTGGGCAGGTAGCTGAGGATAGAGGGTTGAGGCTGCAAGTTAGAGGTTCAAGGGAGTCATTGGTCAGTGGTCAAGGTGACAGACATGGAGACAGTCTATAGAGGCCAGTCCAGGGGCCCCACAGCCTTAACAGTGGGCAGGTCCATAGGAACTCTGCTGCTTAGGGCCAGCAGACTCTTGGGCTTCAATTCAAGTTGGTCACTGAGGCTTCCAGACTAGATAACACATCTATAGTGGTCACAGCACTGACCTTTGTCCCAGCTTCCGTTGGTCATTCTCCTTGCTGCTTGCCGGGCATGGCACACAGCGGCTTGAGAATGGGGTGAGGAAAGACACTTTACAAACT
>NW_005871819.1:182347-186325 GCF_000147115.1 Myotis lucifugus | reverse complement strand
GGCTGCGCCCTGGAGGGGGCTCTAACATTTCCCGCACCCCGGCCTCCTGTTCGGAGGACTTCCTCCATTATGTTCCACATTCCCTCCCACCACCACCACAATAAAAATCCTATAGAGAAATCCGAGTGTTTCTTTCCTCTGGGGCAGGGCTTTGGGGCAGGGTGGGGGTTGCGCCTTTGAAAAAGAGAACTTGCCCTAACCGGTTTGGCTCAGTGGATAGAGCGTCGGCCTGCGGACTGAAGGGTCCCAGGTTCGATTCCGGTCAAGGGCATGTACCTGGGTTGCGGGCACATCCCCAGTGGGGATGTGTTTCTAACTCTCTATCCCTCTCCCTTCCTCTCTGTAAAAAATCAATAAAATATATTTTTTAAAAAAGAGTTGTTAGAGCTAAAGAGGCTAAGAAGAGGGAGGGGATGGGAGAGGTGGCCTGGGGCACCATGTGAGTGGGGTGACTAAGTAACCATTCCGGAGAGACCCCCGGACGCTGGGAGACTGTGTGAAGCAGGAGGGGAGGGGCAGGAAGCCCTCGGAGGCCCCCACACTCAGGGAGATTTGGAGGGAAGCGTAATGAGCAGCAGGAGGCTTCGGGCCAGGGCACTTGCCTGTGTCCCACCTGGCGCCCATCCCCACCAGCCGGGATGTAAGAGGGAAAGGTGTTTGGCTCAGGCACCAGGGGAGGCGCAGGGGGAGGGAACCTGCCCCGCCCCCTCCCGGGACCATAAAGGCCAGGCCAGCCTGCGACCTGCTACCCCTGCTGTCCAGCAACTGATTCAGGTTGGTGCTCGGTGCCCCAGAGGGAGCCTCCACACACCAAGAGCACAAGGAAAAGGTTGGGGGGAACCCCGGGGGAGGGGGAGGGGCGCCACGGATCACCCCACCCCGCCTCTCCCTCCAGAGTGCCCTCCGGCCCAGCCATGAAGCTCATCCTGTCGCTCTCGGTCTTGGCGGTGGCTCTGTTGATGGTTTTGGAAGGTAAAAGGGGGTGGGATGGGAGAATCTGGGGCTCGGGATTGGGGAGCATGAAGCTGGGATCCAGGAGAAGAGGACCCTCGAGAGCTCGGGGGCCCCCACCTGGGCCCTGGTTCCCCTATTGCCCACTGGTCACCCCACTACCACCCGGCCAGGTGGGTTCTCGGGGGTCCTCTCAGCAGGTGGCAATCCTCCGCAGCTTGAACACCACCTGGGCCCTCCAGGACCCTCCCCTCCCATCCTAACACCATGATCCCCAAGAACCACATCCAAGGGTCTCCTTTTCCACCCGGGGAAGCTCATCCGAAGGGCTCCCAGGACTGAAGTTGTTGCGCTCCTGCTCCTCTTCTGGGCAGGCCCAGCTCCGGCCCAGGCCGACTCAGTCATCCCGGACAAAGTGCAGACACTTTGGAGCAACGTGAAGGACACGGTCGAGAAAGCCTTTGAAAGCATCAACTGGTTAGGACCCTTCCCAGGGTGTGGGAGGACGGAGGCGGGAAGGATGGGGGGTATGGATTAACAGACTGAGAAAACCGACAAAAATCCCTGTGGTCACACAGCTGGATCTCAGGGCGCTCAGGCTTGGGGGACAGGCTCCCTGACTCTCCCATCCAGCCACACTGGAGAGAGGGTGCTGGGTGGTGGTGAAGGATCCAAGCTTGGGGGTTGGACAGATCTGGGTCCATAGGCTGGCAAAGACTCGCTACTCCCTGTGTGGGCATGAGCCTCCGTTTCCTCATCTGCAAAATGGATGGTTCTGAGGGGACCCTTGCATAGCGCCTGGCACATTGTAAATGCTCAACACAGGGATGAACCAGGATTGCTCCTTTTGGTGAGAATCATTTATTCATGAGCAAATATTTATTGAGCATCTGCTAAGTGCCAGGAGCTCGTCCAGTGGGGGGAATAATAGCGTCCCAGCCCACAGGGCTCTGACCTTCTGGGGGCAGGGTGAGGGTTGGGGAACACACGAAACCAGTGAATTCCCAGAATCCGCGCAGACAAAGCCGAGCATTGAGAAGTAAACAGGGTGTGTGTAAACAATCAAGGACTGGGGAGGGGATTTTGCAGACGCGGTGACTGGGTCTTTTCTGAAGAGATAACACTTTAAATTGAGGTCTAGCCAAGGTTGGGTAGCTCAGTTGGTAGAGCGTCCCCCGGGTACCCCACGGTTGGGGGTTCGGTCCCGGGTCAGGACACATACAAGAATCAAGAGATGGCAGGCCGTGAAAGCCAGGCCACGGCAAAGTGTTCTGACTTTAAGGAGCTCTGGTGCATCTGGGAAACTGAGGCACAGAAATTGGGCCACTCAGCCCAGGGCTCTTCCTCATCCCACAGGGGCTGGGGCGGGGGACCCCTCGGCGGGATTTGGGCACATCAGGAGAGGCAAGACACCGTGACACTCCCCCTCTCCCACCCTCCTCCATCCCCCACCCCACCCCGTCTCTCCCTACAGGGACTGGTTTTCAGATAAATTCAGAGAAGCAACGGATTCAATAAAAAGTACATTCTCCTGAACACCAGGAGGGCTGCCCCTTTCTTCTGTGGCTGCGCCCCTGGAGGGGGCTCTAACATTTCCCCCGCACCACGGCCTCCTGTTCGGAGGACTTCCTCCATTATGCCCCACATTCCCTCCCACCACCACCACCAATAAAAATCCTATAGAGAAATCTGAGTGTTTCTTTCCTCTGGGGCAGGGCTTTGGGGCAGGGTGGGGGTTGCGCCTTTGAAAAAGAGAACTTGCCCTAACCGGTTTGGCTCAGGGGATAGAGCCTCGGCCTGAGGACTGAAGGGTCCCGGGTTTGATTCCAGTCAAGGGCATGTACCTTGGTTGCGGGCACATCCCCAGTAGGAGGTGTGCAGGAGGCAGCTGATCGATGTTTCTAACTCTCTATCCCTCTCCCTTCCTCTCTGTAAAAAATCAATAAAATATATTTTAAAAAAAAGAAAAGAAAAAGAGAACTGAAAGGTATTGCACATTCCCTGTGCCGAGGGCTTTGGACTTTGTGATCTCAAGAGAATCTGCACGCGAACCTTGGGAGCTGGGCCCTAGGGCTCCCAGGAGGACTCTGAAGTCCCGAGAGGTGAAGTCCCTTGTGCAAGGTCACACAGCCAGGAAGTGGAGACCTGGACGGCACCCCAGCCTGGGGCATACAGCTCTTCCCGGGTGGGCTGCCCAAGATAAGGACCTGGGGTGGGTCGTCACCATGCACACAGTAGGTGTTTTAATACACTTTCCATGGGTAATGAAGGGGGACCTGGAAGAGAGCAAGGGTAGGACCTGGGCTAGGGCCCTGAAAGAGACCCACCCCATCTCCACCCTCCAAGTCTCGGGGTTGATGTCCCCTCCTCCAGGAAGTCCTCCTTCACCCCCTGGCTGAGTCAAACCCCTATATCCCAACCCTGCCCAGTCTGGTTGTCACTGTCTGGTGATGGCCGTCTCCCCCACTGGACTGTGAGCCCCCGGAGGACAGGGCCGAGGCTGTTCGTCACCACCATGTCCCCAGGACAGGGCATAGTGCAGGGGCTCCATAATATTTGGTGAGTGGGGATAAGGACACATCTGTAATAACTTAATCAATAAAAAATGTAAAAATAAATAAATAATAATAATATTTGGTGAAACAAACGTGCTAAATCTGGAAAAACAAAACAAACACTAAGCATTAAATTTTTACAAAACCCCTCTGGGTAGACTCTCGCCGACCCTGTTGTACAGAGGAAGAAGCTGAGTGAGACACAGTCGGTTAAAGTCACTGCGTGATGCCACAGCCCAGGTGGGGGTCCCAGGGCCGCATTCTCCCTCAGTCCACCTTCCTCTTCCCCGAGTCACCCCGCCACGCCCCTCATTAGATCATAACCAGATGAGGCATTGCGCTATGGTTGGCCAGTGGGTTTAAGAGTACATTCTGAACAGCATAAACTGATGAACAAAAATAAATCCAGAGAAGCATCGAACAGACCGTCCAACCTCGGAGGGAAGCAGGGAGGGTGTGTGTGTGTGGGGCG